>NC_064305.1:4982098-5282562 GCF_023373825.1 Bactrocera dorsalis | reverse complement strand
ATTTAAGCAGCAGTGGACATTATGTGCTTCATAAACATATACTATACAATTTTGGTATTTAGCAACACCCGTGCCGCACTTGATATACGAGGTATGACAATTAAGTAATGAGACTGATTCCATAAAAACCGTATATTTGAAAATTATTCTACAAATCTGCCATTCCCATCAAAGTAGCCTCTTGGGCAGCTATACAGCGATTCCAGCGCGTTTTCCATGCTTCGCCTGGGATGTCCGCGACTACTCTCGTCATTTATATTTTCGAAGAATTCGGGTAAGAAATTCGCTTAAAAAAACGGTCCGGTCAGTGCCAAGAACAGAAAACTTCGCCAGTTGCCTTTAGCGAGGTCACACCAGTTGTACATCCCAAGTGCGAACAAGTCGCTATACACTTGGTCCTTCCATTAGATGCGAGGGAGCCCTTGCTTCCGTTGTTCAACCATGAGTCGAAGGAGTTCTTAGCTGGAATATCACATTCCAAGCAAACGACATTGTCTAACTAATGATCCTCATTGTCGTTTTTGATATCAAAGGCATCGTCCACCATGAATTTATTACTCTTTTACAAACCTTCAAAGCCAATTTTTACGTGTAAGTTCTCAAGAGACTCAAATGAAAGGTCAATCGGATCCGACAAGACATCGCAGCCGATAGGAAGTTGCAGCACTACAATGCTCCTGCTCACACTGCCTTTCTTGTGAACAACTACCCAACCAAAGCCGGCATCCCAACGCTTCCGTAGTCGTCCTACAACACAGATGTGCCCCCCGGACTTTTTTTTATTTCCTTGCTTGAAAAGGCCATTGAAAGGCAAGCATTTTGCGGCGACAGAGGAGATCCAAGCAGCATGCACCTCCATTCTCATGGCTATTTCGAAGACACCTTCAATTCTTCGAAAACGCACTGGCAGTGCTGCATCGAACCAGAAGGAGCATATTTTGAATGTTTTTAGAATTGAAACGATTGGTTCAATAAATTTCTTTAAAACGACTCAGTCCTATTACTTTCCGGACAAACCCTGTATAGCTGCCAACAGTGACGTGAATCCCGAGCTACCAACAGTGAAGCATGAATGTCTATATTATATGCGTTCCTCGTAGCTACGTACATACTCTTAGAATAAATTGTACCACTGTGGTTCAAAATAGTGGAACGTATCACTTTTACTTTTACTTTTATAAGGAAAAGGACACACTAGTGGGAATCACTCTCTCTAAAACCTCGTCTGGTATTGAATGGCTCGGATAAGCCCTTCCTGATTTTGACGGAGCTGATAGTTGTGCTCAACGTCATTCTGCGTAACCATATGAGTTTCGTAGGGATGCCATGGCGACGAATAGGCAGCTCCTATTAGTGCTGTCGCATTAACCTGAAATCGACAAAACGGTGATGGGTGTCGATCAGGGGTCTTCCCCAAGATTTGATGTATTTTCAAAATATGGTCTAAGATAGATCTTCCAGTTCTAGAGCCACGTTGTTAAAGAGCAATTAGTTTATTTGCAATGGGTTTAACTCTTTACACACTCTCTTAACTCTTTAACACAACACTATCGAATGAACTTTATGGCATATGCATATGCATTGTTCAGAAGACTGATTCCGCGATAATTATCCGACCAAATATTGCTTAACAGCTGTAACATGCGCATTTTCGGAACCTGCCGCCTGCTGTAAGCAAAACAAAATAGAATATTAAAAATAATTGAGGATGTATTGCAGGTCTTCTTTTAGTCAGAAGACCTTGAACCAGCGAATTTTGGTTTGTCTCGTTTTGATTAATTAAAGTTAACCAAAAAATGTATATTCCATATGAAGGCGTTGGAAAGTTTGTGAGACCCCTGGACCCAGCGATGCTTGTTTAAAGAGTCTGAAAAAACAGCATTTCCTGGAGATCTTCAAAGGAGGCATCGACGGTGGCTACTCATTCCACTCAAATTTCGATCCGATTAGTGGCTTATGGGATCCAAAATAGTTGACCTACAATGTTTTATAGTTAATTTACTAAGCCACGACAACTCAATAGTGATGTAAAGTCACTATATTCTATACCCACCCTTATATTTTTTACGAACCAATTTTGACTAAATAAAGTACTACCTATGTTACGCCAATAAAGAAGAAGCAGAAAGTAATATCAAAAATAACTGTAGGTAATATTAAACCAAATCAAAATAACAAGAGCAATTTTGTGCTTCCATATAAAAAAGTTAGAATAAACAATATAAAACATACCAAAAACAAAACAGCGCCTAAAAGCACGCAACTCAAATCTCAGCACAACAAAAGGCTGCGGATAAACAAATGCTTGTCTGGAAATTTGCACAGATTTGTTTGACTTGCAAACGTGCGTCAATCTTTGTACCCCCGTAACCCCACTAACCACTCGCCAACACGCAAGCAAGCAATTGCTTTCATCAGCCGCCTGGCGTGCGCTATAAACAGCAGCTCATTTACACATTCCAATCGCACTTAATCTCTGCGGCAAGGAATTTCCAGCGTTGCAATAATCCAGCGTCGGATATTTCGCATTTTCACAGCAAGCCGATTACCAGCCAGTCTCCCGATTGCCTGCTGCGTGGCACCGTTATTGCCTTGAACCGACTGCTTACTTTGCTCTACACACTTTGGCGCCCGCTGCGGTTACGCCTTTGCTGCACAAGTCGACAAGCCGCTGAATAGGCATGCAACTCATACCAAAGACACTTAAAAGAATTTTTCTACAACACACAACAACAACAAAAGTAAACAAACAAATAAACACGCTACGCACAGGCATTTGAGTAGCTCGTCGGAAAAGCGCAAAAAGGCGCGGCAAAAAGGCGGCGTAAACTTCGCAAACTTTATAGGTTCTTCGACGCTTCCTTTTGGATTTTACAAACTTCGAGGCAAACTTACCATATTCTGGGTATAATAATCTGTCTTAAAAATCTTCAATCTAGAACAAATAAAGTGCCGTTATACACATCAAATGTATTTTGATAAAAATTGTGCTCTTAATCGTTTCACGCCATCTAGCGGCACAATAATTTTAAGATGTTTCTTTTCTCTCTAATTTTCTTCTGTGACTAAAAATAACTGAGATTCGTCGAAGAAATATTTGAGTACAGTTTTAATTTAGATAGACCGTGAACATAAAGACACCCTCAACAATCTTGATATATGGTAAATTTACCCATATTAGGGAATATACTTAATGAAAAAAGCAGCAAATATTACATATATAAATCCACCACAACTTAACACAAGCTCAAACCCAAAAAGAATGGAGAACAAAACAAAAAATAAATAAACTAAATTCGCCAAAGAAGAGTGTCTGTCAAAATGCAATTAAATGTTAAGGCCATGCAAACAAAGGCACACCTACATACACACACACGCACAAACAAACACACACACACACATCCAAAGACACTTGAGAACCCAGCTAGACACAGCTATACACACACACACATACATCTAAGTAATTGCTGCTATTGTTTACTTAACGCCAACGCCTTAGTCGCATTCCGTCTGAGCCCTGCGATGAGCCACGCTGAGCGTTTTCCATTTAAGCTGATTGCTTTGCTAATTGGCCATTTTAGTCGCGTCTTTTGTCGGTTGCCGTTAGTTGGTGTTTTAGTTGCGGCTTTAGCGCTTTAGTATTAAGAATTTGTGCCAATTTCCGTTCTCCTACATTCGCCGTGCACAACTTGTGCTAAACTTTTATGTGTATGCCGCTGCTCTACAATTTCTTTTCTTTCTCTTTTTTTCTCGATTTTCCACCACGCAGTTGAAGGAGTATGAGCTGAGTGAAGTTTTCAACTTTGCTGAAGACGATCGCAAATATGAGACGGTGAAGACGCAAACACACTTGGAAGCGGAACATGAGTAAGTAGGGGGGAGGGAAGTGGTGTTTAAGTATAAGCTTGATTAAAAACGGTAGATATTAGTATTATTTTAAACTTTCGGTTTATTTTTTATCATATTTTGGGTTACGACTGAGAACAATATAGTTTTAAAATTTTATATTCAGCCTAAAGGTAGGCAATATTTTTACTGTGCCTACATTTAGGCGAACGTATTGCTGTATGATAAGCTCAAGAACTCGATTGTGAGTTTTTTGGTTTAGAAACTAAATTAATAGTTTTCTTATAACAACATTAGTAGTTTGATTTCGATAATATACTATTTTTAGTTTTAATATGTTTTTTGTAAGGAACATGACCCAAAATTTAATCCACGGTTACTTTAAAAGATTAAACTTTTATTTTTTAGATACTTTTCTTTCAAGTCTTTCATAAATCATAGGAACTAATGACAGCCTTGAATAAAAATGTTCTAACTTTCAAGATGAAAATAATTTTTTGAACTTAAAACTTTGCGTTTCGTCAAAATTTGCATTCAACATAGAACTTTCATGAGCTGATCAAGCATTTTGAGATGTTTAATCTTGAAAAAGATTCTCAGCAGCTAGTCTGTTATATTTTCGAGTATTATATTATGTATTTTACTTCTTGTTTTTCACAGCTCCACCATCACTAATAATGAGCTTTCGGCGAGCATTGAACGAGAGCGGCAAAATGAAATCTCCGCACAGCCCACATCAGTAACGGAGAGAGATCGCATACGATCGCGTTTGTTGGCTAAAATGAATCCAGGGTGAGTAGGCAGAAAATTTTAATGCATATTTTTGAATAACTTGAAGTATATATTACACTAAGAGAGATAACATATCGAGTTTGAGTTACCATGAAGTAATCTTGTCAATCAAGTGGGGATTTATTGTTCAAAGAAATAGTACCTGAAACTACGGCAACTCCGGAATTCCTCTCCTTTCTTTTCTTTACGTTTGTCCTATATGCACTAACTCTCTTCTACGACTTTCCGGTTTTAATAGCAATATACAAATGTCCTCTAATGGAGATGACTATAAGTCTAATTGAAAGCATACATGCTCGAACATAACATAAATATCTCTCTGACAAGCAGCTAAACCTCAATGGTGTCTTCCTGTCCTTAAGCAAATAGTAGGCCGTATTACTTAGTGTTTAGAGTACTTAGAATTGAGCGGATGTGATTTAGTGAATAATTTAAAGTGGTGACAAGAGTAGTTGTGCATTTAGTAGGAGGCTCATTTCCAACGTTCAACGATTCCAGGCACATAAACGAGCACTCACACATAAACATATATTGTACTTCTCTGTATAATCTCTGCAATGAAATGGAATGGTCAATCAAAGACTGGTCTTAATACCTCAACCCCTTAGGCAGCATAGTAACGTCACCCCAAGTAATTTAACAAGGACATGTTCATATTGTTGTTGTCACGATTTATCTATATAAAATACATCGAAATTGTACTTATATAAACTATATATGTATATGTACACATGCATATTTATTATCACTCTAAAGCCCAGTTGTTCGTTCTATCTACTGTAGCGCTACACATATCATAATTGGCTGAAATAGTGAAAAGAAAACAATAACATAAAAAACGGCCACGAACACGCCTCTTCCATGCTATGCAAATAGGTTTAGTGGCCTACAGTGCACGCCCACAAAATTGGCACACTAACTGGCCGACTGACTGACTTGCTAACCAAATGAATTGTCTATAAATAAAACTACTTTTTATGTGGTTCACTAACATACATGCTTTTGCTGAATACAAAATGCATAGCTATAACCACTGAATGGCGTGCTGAATAGCTGAATGACTTTTAGCTGTGACTGAAAAGCCAAAAGTCTTAGTCATAATTTATATGTAAGCTAGATAATATAAATTTTAGGGTTGCTGAATAACTGAAAATTCAGCTGAATTAACATTTAGTCAGCTGGTTGGTTTGAGTGGACTTTAATTTTACTATTTTCAGCCTTTTTTAGATTCACAGCTGAATAACTGAAAATTCAGCTGAATTAATATTTAGACAGCTGAATGGCTTGAGTGGATTTAAATTTTTCTGTTATGAATCTCATTTAGTTACACACGTTTTTAAATTACATAATACATAGCAAAAGCTACTGAATAGAGCGCTGAATGAGCTTTAGCTGTAACTGAAAAGCAAAAAATCTCAGTGATAATTAATATGCAAGTTAGATGAAACAAGTTTTTGTGTTGCTGAATAACTGAAAGTTCAGCTGAATTAATATTTAGTCAGATGAATGCTTCACTCAATTTTTTCTATAATAAATTATTGAAATTTTGACTAAATTTCGCTGAATAGAATGAACTGCCTGAACGGTAGTATGAAAAATAGTTATTCTAAGAATTTAAAACACATTTTTGAGTTCTTGAATATTTAAAAATTCACCTGAATTAATATTTAAAAGCTGAATGATTTAAGCGGACTTAAATTTTTCTATTATGTATCTTAATCGTGTTTAAATCACTAAAGTTTTTTCGAATTGGCTGAATAGAATGAACTAGCTGAATGGTATTAGGAAAAATATTCTAAATTTGCTTTTCTGTAAATATGACTTGCTGAATATTTATAAAACCTTTAAATTTAATTTATTAATTTCTAAAGAAACCTTAAATGGCAATATTAACTAAATACCTTAAAAAAATGCAGTTCAGTGTGTTGCTGAATAGCTGAATAAGTAAAGTTAATATGATTATTGTGCTACAAACTACAGCGCGAAAAACCAGCTAATTAGATTCCTACTTTGTACTAATTTACAGCTGAATACTCCGCTGAATAGCTGAATTCTTAACATTTTAGCCATAATAAAGTATAAAGTTTGGCCAACTTTCAAAATGTTCAGTATTTCGTTTTGCTTTATTTGCTTACAAAGACAATGAACTGCCTGGGTCTTTTGTAGAATTTACGAGTAGAACTCCATTCGTCTCACTCCCTGTCTTTTCATCTGCATTATTTGGCACGTTGCTCGCTCGTTCGCTGCTTACCGCCACTTAAAGGGTCAACAGCACCTGGCGGGACGTCGATACCACTACTTTCCAGCGCACCGTTCGCGCTGACTCTCTCCGCTGTTTCTTGAAAAATAAACAAAAATACAAAATTTGTTGGCAGCAACTTCCGCTTTGAATTTTTAAACGAACTAATCCGAGCGCTGAGACAACAAATCCAGGCAAGGATGTGCAAAAAAACATATTTCGCCGGCAGTTGATCCCACGCTGCACTCAGCACAACTAGTATAGACAGGGATTGAGTTGAAAAGGAGCATCGAATGAGCAGAAAAGAAAGCAGTATGAACTAAAAAGTGAAGTATCTGTTGAGCAGCACGAACGCAGTGTCGTAGAGTTGGAGAGTTGAAGAGTGGAGCAAAGAATAGAAGTTTATCACGAGAGAGAGGGCATTGTTATGGCAGTGGGAAGCGATGGTGGATGAAGATGGTGTGCGGTGTAGCTACTTTCTGTCGGACAGTGACGCCCATTGTCTTAAATTTCACACACAACATCTACAAGATTCCATTGTTGGCACTGGTAACCTGAATCCTTAATGAATAGACAACGGCAAAACCAAAGGCAGAGCACGAATAAATCATGCACAGGATGAAAAAGTGTCACTAAGTCACTGGTAAAAAAATAATAAAAAAATTTGCTAAAAAGAAAAAGCGTCAACATGCCAACTTAGCACCACTAAGCAAATACAAAGAAAGAAGCTACAAGACAAAAGGCAATATGCTTAAGCGGCGAACGTGTTGGAGTGCCAAAAACAGGAAAAACCTAATATCATTATACTCTCGACAAACATAATATGCTCATGTTTCGATGCCAAAAGTGTGTCAGCTGTGCTTTGCTGCTGAGTTGTGCATTTAACAACATCTTGACTTTTTCTTCTTTTTTTTTGTTTACGGCTTTAAAAGATTTGCTGTGCTGTGCTGTGCTATAAGGGAATGTCTGGAATGTTTGCATGAAAATCCGAGTAGTGCACATTATATATGCCAATATTTCGTGGGACCATTTTTTCTATTCGGAGTTCTTTTTGATTACCAAAACTGGAAGATCTTTCATCGTAAGAAACCCTTAGTTGAAGCGGTCGACAAAAATATGTTCAGTGATGACACTAAAAGCCGTCTGTGTCAAAAACTTTCTATGCAAATGCATGAAAGATTGTGTTTGGCGTTGCTATAAGCTATAAGTTCTCAAAATTTCATTATGTTTTTAAGGAATTTAAAAATACAAACAACGCCTCTCATAAGAGTAAGTTGGTCATTCTAAATTCAATCACTTTTATTTTCTTAATTTTATTTGTTTGAAGCAAGCAAGAGAGAGGTGCTGGAACACCTACTCTGCTTATGTCCGGTCTGCTTAGAGTACGGCTTAGACATCTAGGAGCTTCGCAGTTCAAAGGACTGGATGAAGTACCAGAATTACGTATCAACTAATATATTAAATATATATTGAACTTCGCAAAAATAGTTGACGTCCTGAACGGCGCAAACTTCGTATGAACAAACCTCCCTCTGCCATTACAAATGACTTATAGATCTATGCATGGCATGACAGCCAATCACTAGAGCTGCTTTTTTCCATAGTATTTTTTGAAAGATCCATTTCTGGCTCAATGGGTACGTAAATAAGCAAAATTGCCGAAGAGCAACCTGAAGGGATTTAAGAGCTGGCATTTCATCCAGAAAAAACAACGATTTTCTGGGATTTGTGGGTCGGTGGAATCATCGGTCCATATTTCATCAAAAATGGTGCCGGAGAGAACGTAACCATCACACCGACTATTTGATGTCTGAAATTGATCCGTGATCCCGGTGACATTTGGTTTTAACAGGACGCCGCGACACAAATCTCACCAATCAATGGATTTATTAAAAGAACATTTCAGTTAACAGATAATTTTACGTTTCGAGCCGATCGATTGTCCTCCTAGATAATGTGATATAACACCCTTAAAATTTTTTACTGTGGGGATGTCTAAAATCTAAAGTCTTTGCGGACAATTCCGCTTCGATTCAGGACTTGGATTAAACGAAGTGCTTGAACGCATAATCGAAACTCAACGGATAGACCATCTGAGACGTATCCGCGACCAACATTTAAAAGAGATAAACTTCAAAAATAAATGCCAAAATTAAAACGATTATAAAAATTTCCCATTAAATTCGAATTTCTATGTTTTTTCTTTAAAAAAGTAGGTAACCTTGAAATAGATCACTCTTCACGTACTTGAAACAGCTCATTGTTTTATTTTCACTTAAGCGGTTACATGGGATTCGTCGAGCAAACACGGCCTATGTCAACTTTTTTTCATAAGAAAAAATAGGCTTTTTATTCACATTTCTTTTTTATTCCAAAGATATACATATATTTGTTTATTTTTTAAGAGCTATATTATACCAATATACCATATATTATACCAATATAGACTTTTATGTGAAACTATAAATTTAATTCTCCCGAATAGCTAATAAGTTATTTATTTATGTTTTATGAGCTTCAAAAATTTAATGCTATTGCAAATATATACACAACATTTCAATATATAAATATATTCCAACATCTGCACGCCTTTTTGATAATTTTTATTTTAATGTTCGGCTTTGCGGTCGCTGCAGTCAGCTTATCAGTCGCAGGGAAGCACCGCTGAAGCATGCGTGTGGCTACCGCAAATAGAGGCAGATATATAACATACATACATACATATGCTTGTATGTATCTACTACTGAAGATAAGATAACACCATAAACATTTTTTATATATACTCGCACTCAGCCAAATATACATAAATACAAATGTGTATATAAGTACGCACCTGCATTCCAGTCGGCAAATGTGTATTTAAGCATTTAATTACCAATTGATTGATGTGCAGCAAGAAAGCAAGAAAAACAATGAAAATACGCCAAATTACTTTCATATTTTATTTCAAAAAAAAATTTTAAAAATACTAATTAGATTGTAACGGAGTGCCGAAATGGCAACGACACCTTCAGTCTCAGGCACGCTGCAGTAGCGAGCAGAACTATTGCTGTCATTCACAGCAGCAAAAATTCGACTTCAAACAACAGACACAGCGCACCATAAATACAACATTCATTAGCCATCGACAGCAGCGCATCTGCACACCCTCCACAGCACAACATGTCACAGCCGCCGGGTTATGGCTACGGCCCGCCACCAGGACGCGCGCAAGTCAACATCAATGTGGGACCACCACCGCGACCACAAGGCGCCAATGTGGTTATTGTCGAGAATGCGCCGCGGCCACCGCCGCCAACCGTGTACGTCAACGCGCCGCGACCACAGCCGACAACGGTGGTCGTGGAGAACATGCAACGGCCGCCACCGGTGATGACTGTCTCCACGTCCGGTGGTTGTTGTGCGATTTTGTGAGGAAAAGCAATAAATTAAACTAAATAAAGTTATTTAAGTGTAAAATTTATGAAAATCACTGTTTTTTGGAAGAAATTTATTGGAGTTCTGTATAAGAAAAAGGTGGAAATGTGGCGAAAGTGTACAAAGAAATGTAAAAATAAAGCGTAATATTTTTTTTTTTTTTTAAATTTTTTTAAATTTTATTAAAGAAATAATTTTATTTTCAGTAAAAAAAAATCGAAAAATGTTTATTGTTATCAATTATTCTAGTTTACAGCCATTTTGCCACTGTGATTTTAGAGACTCGATCTGAGGTTTGCTAAAAATGTTGTAAAAATTTCTTAACAAGCATGATTTTTTGTGTTTTAGTCTTGGAGTGTAGGCTTCAAAGCACCACTATTTACTAAAATGATATAAGCAGCTGTACGTGATGGATAATTTTTGAACTCAAATTCGTAGTTAGAACAGCCCAAGCAGCTGACAGTTCATACAAATAAATTTCATTGGAAAAAATAATGAATTTACAGCGGCTTTGTCAATGTCTGGTTACCAGCCCTTTTGTCCAGTTAATAGAGTTTTCCGCTTAATAGATTGTACTTAATATTCATCAACAAATTGTGGGATCGGCTAATGTACATGGTTATTGGACATGTCCCCATAATAGAGCGTCCATTCAATAGTGCACTTGCTATATTCTTTATTTTTGAATTGTTTTTACTATCCTATCTTCTAAGTTGGTTCGAACTGAACATAGTGTGCTAAATTTTGCTTAAATCGGTTCAGTAGTTTAGAAGTCCAGCGCGGACAAACAACGTGACACGTAATTTTTATATATAAAGATGTACATATCTACATATTTTTTGCACACAATTAACACTTGAAGTCGATTATAAACCTATTATGGCTTAAGAGTTTATTTTTCTGTTTGAAAAGTTAATATTTTTAGCTGAAAATATTTTATCTTTGTCTGGCTGGCAAATATTTGTAATAGATATTGTACACTAAGGGGTTTACATTCAGCTGATCGTTAACAAAAGTCGTTCAGTTGAGAAAAAAAATCAAAATATTTAAAGAAAAATGTAAGAAAATCCAAAAAAAAAATTCCAGAGTTGCTTTAGAGCCATAGAGTGTTTTGAGTTTTTTTTAATGAGTTTCTCCACTAGCGTGGTTTGATGGTACTAAGACACTTAAAAGTTGTCAAAAAATACGAGTATACCAA
Organism: Bactrocera dorsalis; assembly: GCF_023373825.1. NCBI lineage: Eukaryota > Metazoa > Arthropoda > Insecta > Diptera > Tephritidae > Bactrocera > Bactrocera dorsalis. The sequence goes on along the minus strand of NC_064305.1, from coordinate 5,271,070 downwards.
GAGTGGTTGAATAATATGCCAAGCGAAAAATTACCCCAAAATATTCCTTTGTTATGAGTCAAAACTGGTTTCAGCTGGGATTTGCACTGGCGACTCTATGATTAAGAGCAACAAACAATATTAACAACAGAGCGACCTTTTTTATAAGTATTAGCTTCTAAGATAATATTTCCACTCTTGAGGAATGACTAATAAATGTTAAGTATCTTCCTAAGCTAATATTTTTACTAAAGTCTTTTGAGCAATAAACTAAAGCCCTTAAGCAAGTTTAAGCATTTGTTTAAATCCAACGCATGTTTATGTATTATACTCTAATTAAGTCAGTTTTCTTCACACCAGATATCTTAGCACTACTCCTTGTTCATACTCAACATCATAAGATCACACAACAGCAATTATTACGCTTCGGTGGTATTACCACGGTCTCCGTTACGATGGTCGTTGGCTGCTGTTGCATACCACCATTCTCAACCACCACAGTTGTTGGCTGTTGTTGCTGCATTCTTTGACCACCACCCTCCATCACTACTGTCGTTGAGGGCGCTGCCCCGCCCATGCCCGAATTGACCATCACATTAGAACTAGGTACCGCTGTTGACGCTGAATTCACCACCACAGTCGAGGCTCCCTGTGGCTGTTGCACACCCGGCGTGTTAACAATCACCGTCGATGGTTGCGGCGGTGGTGCATTTACAATGACGGGCCCACTCATAGCCGAGGCGGCCACTGCACCCATCGCTGCACCAGCAACCATTGATGCGCCCAACATCATGCCGGCAGCTGGCAGTAACGGTGGCGCACCGCCTACTACAACAACCTCGTTTACCACAGGACGTCGTGGTGCATTCACATTCACGTTCACTTGCGTAAGTCCAGCTGCGGGCGGTGGTCGTGCTGGTCCGGGTCCCGGACCGCCCGGACCGCCGGGTCCACCCATACCAACCCTTGCTGGACCAGGGCCGCCTGCTGGACGACCGGCATAGGCTGGAGCGGGTCCACTCATTCCAGTCCTCACTGGTCCGGGACCACCCATGCGCATGGCGGACGGTCGCATTGCCATATTCATTCTGGCCGGTCCAGGCGCGGGTCTAAATCCACCTCCAATGTGTCCACGCATCCCTCTTTTGTGTTGTTGCCTTTGCTCTGTCTTTTTATTCAAATATTACTTCGAAACCTTAAAACCTTTTATATTCGCTTCGTGTGTGTTGCGGCCGAGTAATAACTATCAACTGATTGCTGCTTATGACTAGTTTCGAAATTTCACTTTCTTGGTGCGGAGCTTTTCAATATATGATCAATCAATCATGTTTGTAATTATGCATCGAATATGTGTAAAAAGTAGTGACGTCATCAGCTCGTGATATAATCTTATCAGCGCGTAATCGCGCGGTATATGAGCGCAATGATATAGGCTGGATCGGACTTGTTATTATTCTGGAAGTCTTTTTATGTGACACTGTCAGCAAGTGCTTTGAATAAATTCTCAAAAACAAGAAAAATATAAAGCATTATATCGGAACTCTGGAAACTTCAGCTCTAGATAAGATTTTTCATAATAGTTTCTTCGAATATCGATAGCCACACCGTCTTTAAAAGAATAAACCAAAGTTGTTTAACGAGTTTAATAATTTATTTAGATCTACAAATATTTACAAATACATAACTGTTGTCGACGGTTGCGGCGGCATTCTTTGAGCATTACCTTCTATAATCACTGTAGTTGAAGGTGGCCCTCCACCCATACCAGAATAACCAACCGGCTGTTGTGCGCCCGGCGTATTAACAATCACCGTCGATGGTGGTGGCGGTGGTGCATTTACTATAACTTCTCTGGGTCCACTCATAGCCGAGGCGGCCACTGCACCCATCGCCGCGCCAGCAACCATTGATGCGCCCAACATCATGCCGGCACCTGGCAGTAACGGTGGCGCACCGCCTACTACGACAACCTCATTTACCACGGGACGTCGTGGTGCATTAATATTTACATTTACTTGTCGAGGTGGTCCGGGCGGTCGCATTACCACATTCACCCTGGCCGGTCCAGGTCCGGGTCTAAATCCTCTGCCGGGTCCATGCATTTCTGTGTTGATAAGTTAAGGGATATTTACGTTGGCAATTTGATTAAATATTATTTCAAACGTCTCTTTCTTAGAGCTGTGTGTGTTTCGGCCGAGTTATAACTTTCAACTGTTCTCTGTTTATGACTGCACTAGAAACACTACTTTATTGGTGCAGCGTTTTTTAAACATACATATGTACATCTTAGTTCTTTGTTATTCGATTCAAATCAATCACATTTGTAATTATGCAACGAATAGGTGGAAAAAGTGGTGGCGTCATCAGCTCGTGACATCTTATTATCGCGTAATTGAGCTCTATATGAGTACATTGTTATAGCCTAGAAGAGGTATTGTATTGCATGTATAGTATTTATAAAGAAATGAGTAATAATTACGGAAATATTGTTTAAAGTAGACACGTTGCTATTCTTGAAACCTATTTGAATGACTATGCCAGCAAGGGATTTACAGCGATTGGAATTTTCGACTTCAGCTAAGGTGGGGAGTTCGGGAAAAATTGCTCTATATCTTCAATATTTTCGTTTGTTATGAACTCTTCACAGAATATTTTTGATCTATATAACATGACTTCTTAAGAACCGCATTTAAAAACTTGTTCGATGATTTTACCTACAATAGTTCCCTCGAATATTTAAAGCTTATTATCATAAAAAGAAAGGTTGTGAACTTATTCTAAATAAGACCTTTCTGAGCTTTTGTAGGGTCAGATGATAGTAAGTGTGAGAGGATTTTGGAACATGAAAAATTGTTAGTTTTTGTATAAGTATTCGAAAATTAACTCGTCTTGTTTGCCGTTCAACTGGCAGTTCTTCTTCTTTATTGGCATAGACACCGCTTACGAGTACTGGCGAGTCAACTGGCACTATTGCTTAATTTTATAAGCTGGGCTTGTCTATACGTACGTAAGTGTTGACTTTATTAGCGCCAAGAAACTGATTTTTTGATTTGTAAAATTTTCAACCTCCAACACATTTAGATGACAGTTAACACTTAATATTTGTCTATAACTTCCTCGGGAGGAGCAATAGATGATATGATGACAGTTGCACAATCACAGCTTTCCCCAGACTTTGATCATAGAGAATGGATTACGAACTCAGTCGATACTTATGTACAACTTCCTGCAGAGCTCTAAGTCAACGATTAAGTTGATCTGAAATGTTACGGACAAGCTCTTATGCTTCAAACCACTTTACTTGAAATAACAATAGATCCCTTGCTTTATGTAAAGAAGCTTAAAAACCACAAAAAAATTTCAACATTGATTTTTCGATTCGCCATAACTGTAAAGTGACGACCTTGATATTGTTGTTGTTGCAGCGGCGAAAAAAAATGTCTTAAGTAATTTCGAGGAATAATGCTGAGTTGACGGTCATTGACCGAATAAAATTCCGTTCCGGTTACTTACTGGTTACTTACTTACTTATTCATCAGTTATTTGTTCGAATTTTCGTCAACTGGCATGGTTTAATAGAAATATATGTAAAACATCGAAATAATGTGAAGAACATTAATGAGGCAGTCCATTACTTTATTATCTTAAACTCAACTGCATAAATTTGTTCCTTTTGCAAAGTTTATCGTCCTTCCAAGAGAGCAGAAAAGTAGCCATTCGTAGTCCACTTAACTACATTATTACAGTTATTGATCTGTTATTTCATCCTTATAATTGAGAATTGAACTGTCGTTATGGAATAATCCTGCTTTTGAACACATAAATTTTTCTTTCTTGTTTTTTGTAATTTCATTACCGCTTCATTTCGCTTTCTATTCACTTTCCATGCGACGGATGCAAACCCAATTTACTTAAGAATTTATTGCTAATAGAGCTGTGCAACAGAGCAAATTGAGGTGTCTTGTGGTATCTTCTGTATGTGTTGGTGTAAAGTGAATATGTGCGGGTTTCTGCCTTCAACTTGGATATGCATATGGACGAGTATATATTCGTTATTTCGTATTTACAATTTTCAACCCACAAGCAAATGACGCAGAACTTGAGTACGTTCATATTCCTACATACTCATAAATATATATATGAGGTGTGCAGTAAAGATTCTCGTTGCAAATTCAGGTGTAGGCGAAGGTATAAGGTATATTGGCTTTTTTTCTCTTTTTTATGTTTACCTTTTTTCATCTCGATATGGAAAGCAAGCTCTTTATTTGTAGGTGTTATGGCGTTAAATGAAAATAAACATGGCAGCTCACGACGCAAATTCAAATTGAAAATGAAATTTTACTTAGGTGTGCGTAATGTGAAGAGATAAAAGGTTGAAAGATTTAAGATTTCAAAATGAGAACTATGTGGACCTTTTTGAACAGAATTGTTTAACTAAGAAAAGGTTAGGTATTGAATTTTCGATGTGACGATGGACAAAGAGATATCTTTCAAGAAGGCATGAACTTTTTAGAACCCTTCGCTTATCGGATACCATCGATAACGCCTACACAAGAAAGGTAGTTGCTTAATATGAATGACGAGGAAACTTTTTCTTATTCTGAACATATATTATTTATCATATGGCAACACACAAGTTCAAATAACAAGGTTTTAAATAGGACACTACAAGAGTAGACCAATGCGGACAGCAAACGACGACATCAGTCGAAGTTATTAAAATTTGCTACCAAAATTCGGCGTAAGTGGCCTCAACTTTAAGAGCGCTACGTCCAATTTATACTTATCATAATCGTCCTGCCAGATCAACAACAGAGTGTCTAACGGAAATTTTTTAATGGGCCGGGGGTGTCACTGGGCCGCAATTCTTCCGTGATGATCAAGACCGATACGTAACTGTGAGTGGGAATCACTACCGTTAAATGATAACTGAATATTTTTGGCTCGAATTGGATAATATGGACTTGGCCAATATGTGGTTCCAACAGGGCGGCGCCACAAGCCACACAGCGAATGTCACAATCGATTTATTAAAAACCAAGTGTGGTGAACCTGTTATCTCACGAAATGGGCCAGTCAATTGACCGCTTCGTTCGTGCGATTTGACACCGTTAGATTATTTTCTGTGAGGCTACGTTAAGTCTATGGTCCATGACAACACTGTCAAGGAAGGACCTCTTAATGTTCCTATGCATATGCTTTCGGAGAAACCATCACTACAGAGGACTTCAATATGTTCCTTGCTAACCGGAAGCTGTGTTCGAGTTCATTATTCTGACACCTCTGAAGCTTCCAACAACGTTTCTTTGACCTTTCCCCATGAGCTGCCGGCTAGAGACTTGTCGCTTTTGTTGCGGTTATGTACTTGGCGGTTATCAAGGTCGTATGTGTAGTGTAGGAACACACGTTGTCGGGAGTTATACCTAAAATGTTATGATTAATCGGAATTTTAACGTCATTGACTCTAATACTAATATCCGGTCTGAGCTCTTTGGTCCAGTTGTAAATAGCTTACGCAGCTTTTAGCAGGTAGAAGCCATATTTTCAAACTAGACGTCACGGTTTGTAGAAAATAGTATTGCTTTACGTAGTAAGGGTCTCTTCTTTTCCGGTGGAAAATCATATGCAAGCTTAATAATGTGTTCCAGATTGATTCCACATGCTATTCAATCCAAGCAGCTTACTTCTTTTAATTTAATAGGCGCACGTTTATATACCAACTGACACCTTTTAAAAGCCACGAGTCAATCACTGTCACAGCGGCTTCAAAAGTAATATTGAAGCGCGGAATTCAAAATCGCGTGAAATTTTAACGCGTACGAAAAGCAATTTTTCACACCTGCGCAACACCTTTTCCGCTGCCTGTCCCCGAGTATATATTCGCGCCGATTGTTTTCAACACACTCAACGCCAATGTGTCAGCGCCACCACCGCTTCGCTCTACCAAATATTGATTCACCGTTTCCAATTGAGGTTAATGGAAATTGCGCGAAATTAATTTCATGTGAAATTGCAACAGACTACGCGATCTTACTGACACATACGCACACACGCAGAGATGTTTCAGTGTTTTTGTATGTGTGTTTAAGTAGACTTGTCAAAGCAACACACGCCAACCGGTGGGTTGTGTGCGGTGGGCGTTGAATCGTAGGGGACTAGGGCGCACTTACATTTTATTGCATATCATAGTCAACTTTATACACAAATACACACACACAAACTCAACTCACTCACTCACTTTTTCTACGTATTTCTGCTTACAGCTATAATAACAACAGCAATACCGCTGGCAACGGTAATACCGCGAATATAGTGCCGAAAAATGATAAAAATGCCATCATGCAGAACATCGCCAGCAGCTATCAGCGCACGGAGGTGAGCACAAACAGCAGCGCCACAGCCGCCAATTGGTTGGGTCCACTGCCGAAGCGGCGCCGCACGAAATCACGCACGAAGTCACGCGATTGCCGTGTCAGTCATTGGTCAGAGTGGTCGGCCTGCAGCAAAACGTGCGGCATCGGTGAGATGCATCGATATCGCAAGGTCATCCGGCATGGCAAACGCGGCGGACGGCCATGTCCTGCGCTGCAGGAGTCCAAATGGTGCGGCACAGAGAAGGGTTGCCACTCGCCGGCGACCTATTTCAATTGGTAAGTGCATTGCATGCAGCGCAGGGATTGCCAGCGCGTGGGTGTGTGTATGTGTGTGTGTGTTAATACTGCTGCGCTTGTGTATTTAAGACGCTTTGCGGGTGGTCCGCGCCTTAAATCTATATTGGGTACTGTTTGAAACGCCGGATTGACAGTTGGACAAGCACTGACATTCAGCCGGACAAAGATTGACAGTTCAATTTTTATGTGTGCGTGTGTGTGATAACAAGAAAGCAACGAGAAATACCAAATGTGTATTTAAAAAATGGAAATTTCAATTCGGATTTGGGTTTAATGCCCGCTGTGCGTTGAGTTGGAGGCTGCGGTGCTATGGAAATCTCTGGGTTATTTCGCGCAAAGCAGCTTACGAGCGCTTAAAATGCACATGTGGCTTAAAAGCAATTTTTATTTTTATACTTGCAGGTCCACCACATGAAGGACGCAGCGCAGCAAACGTAGTTGGTAAAGTAATAAAGTAATTAAAATAATAAAAATAATTTGAGGCAGGCAAAATATATTTGAAAATGTGGAAAATATTTAAATATATACAGAAATATATGCAAATAAATACTTACATATATATGAATGTAAAAATCGCAAAATATCTGTACGATCATACTCGGCTCGCTTTTGTAAGGGTTAATTTTTTTCTTTTTCTAACAAAATTTTGTAAAAACTTTCAGTATATATTTTTAGAATGTTGCGCATAAGCTGAAAAATTCGTTCGAAAAAAAAATTTAAAAATTTTTGGCTTAAAAAAAATAATATACATTTTTTTAATTTTTAGTAATTTATCTTTTTCTTTTGTCTTTTGAATTTTTTTAAATTCTTTTGAAAGAGGAAAATTTTAAACTTATTGTAATTAAATCTTTTAAAAAAATTTAAATTTTAATTTTTTTATGTTTATTAAAATGAAAAAAAAATCGCAAAAAAATATTATAAAAAAAATTTACTCTAAAATAAATATTACAAAAATTTAAATTTATTTGATCATTTTTCAATTTTGACAGCACTTGTCTTAGAATTTAGTTTTTTGCTTATAATTCTCTTAAGTTCCAAAATGTTTGTTTAAAATTATATAATTGTTGCAATTTTTATTTTTTTTTCTACTTTTTTCCAAAATTCAAACAATTTTTCAGAATTTAAAATTTTTGTTTAAATTTTGTTTTTAATTCAAAACTTTTTTTTTAATTCCCTAACTTTTTTTCGAAACTTCGCAAAAGAGCCATTTTTTCAAAAGAAAGAAATTTTCTAAAGAATTAAAAAATAAATTTAAATTTATTTGAAAATTTGTTAGTTTTTTAAATGTGAGACCACTTGTAAATATTTTCTTATAATTCATTTTTAATTTAATAAACTATTTGATTAAAAATATTTTTGGTGCTATTTTTGTTTTAATTTTTTTTTTCCAAAATTTAAAAAAATTTTCACAATTCGAAGTTTTCAAAATTCAAACAATTTTTCTCAATTCAAATTTTTAGTTTCAAAATTTTTTTTTTTCAGGTAAATTTTTTTGTAATCAAACATTTTTTCCAAAATTTTGAAAAAGAAATTTTTTTAAATACACATTTTTAGTTTTAAAATATTTTTTTCAAGATTCAAAACTTTATTTGTAATTCAAAATTTTTTTTCGAAATTTTGAAACTGAAAAAAGTTTTCAAAAAATCAAAAAACAAAAAATAAATAAAACTTTATTAGAAAATACATATGAATGTATGTATATTAGAAATTTTAAATTTATTGGAAATTTTTTTAGCTGTATTAATTTCAAGAAGACTTGTCATGGTTTCAGTATTTTCTTAAATTTTTCTGAATTCATTTAAGAAGTTTTAAAGAAAGAATTTTTATTTTCATATTTCTAAACCCTCTGCATTAGCGAGCGCTTAATGTTCTGTACAACTGTAAACCTGAGAGCGCAAGTAAATTTAAGAAAACCTTCAATTAAAAGCATTTTATGTTAAATGTAGAAATAAAAAGAAAACAAGAAAACTAAAGCAAAGTCGCGATAAATAGAACAAGGGATTAATATCAGCTTAGTCATAAGGTTTGAACACAAAAAAAAATCGTAAAAATGTATAAAATAAAAATATTTGCAGAAATTGATGCTTTCGAAAGCGCAAAAATATAATTCGAGAATAAAACGAACGACCTAAAAGTGTAATAAAATTAATTTTATTATTAGAAAGCATTAAATATTACAAAAAATGCAATAAAAAATAATATTTTTCTTTAACGGCATATTTTAGATTTTTTTTAATATTTAAAAGTCATTTACGTATTTCAAACACTTTTCGTCTAATAAAAATTATTTAAAAATTTTATTTTCAACCCACGCTTGATTAAAAAAAGTACTGGCTTTCGATTTTCGTTTGTTTGAGTTCAACTCAAGCTCTTATACACTGGCAATACTTATTATCAGGCTATTGTATCTACAAGAATGAGAGACAAACGTATATTTCGTGAGTTTCACTAATAAAATATTTGTGATACTCGCGATTCATAAAATTGATACTCTCTGTTTACATTAAAGCAAAATAATATTTTATATCCAAATATTTTATTTATTGAAAATTAGGCTTGAGATCAAGTCTTATATCCGTTCAATTAATGTATGCATAAAGTAAAATATAAATCTTTTTCGCATAAAAAAACCAAAAACAAAGACAATATATAGAGAAGATTCAGAGATAGGTAAATGAACAAAAAATGTATGAAACATATATAAACCATGTAAATTGGCCAACACTGATTTGGAAAGCAAATACTACGTAAAACTGGAGATGTTTTAAGAAATCACATAAACATATAATTTTACAAAATTTAAACATACATATTTTAAAACAAATTTTATTCTTGCATATATTTTCAGTACAAATATATATATTTAATATAAAAAATATGTTGAAATTATTTTTATTATTTAATGAGAGAATAAAAAATTTGTAGTAAAGTGTATTCAAATAATTTGTTTTATTTCTATATCCAGCTGCTTGCTTTCATATCTATGGGTGTCAATATATTTGGGGAGATGAGCAAACGTCTTGAGATTAATTATCATGAGATTATTCCCTAATCATGAGATCATTCGACCATATTCAGATAAATCAATCAATCATGGGTTCATTCGTACTCCTTTGAATTAGCTTAGACCATTTTGAGCTTTTTCGAACATCTCAAGATCTTTCTATCACCTCGAGATTATTCGATCGCTTTTAGATCAATTAATCATCTTCCAATCAATTGTCATAATATTATTCCATTATCATGAGATCATTGTATCATATTGTTATCAATAACTCAAATCAAGATCAATTTAGATCAGTTTTAGCTCACTCGATTATCTTGAGATCATACGATTGTTTTGTTCATTATTCGATTATCAAGAGATCAGTTATTATGAGATTATTCCAAAATCGTGAGATCATTCGACCATATTCAGATAAATCAAACAATGATGAGTTCATTCGAACTTCTTTGAATCAGCTTAGACCATTTTGAGATCATTCGATCTTCTCGAGATCATTCCACCACCTACAGATTAATAGATTATCTTGTGATTATTCGATTACTTTGATCACTTGATCACCACATAGTTATTACATCAAAGTGAGATTATCAATAGTGATAATTCGTTCATCTCGAAATCATTCGATCATTTTGATATCATGCTATCATCTTTATATCATTCCATTATTTAGAGCTCATTCGATCATATTGAGATCACTTGAATCATCTTGACAGCATTTGTTCGTCATCATATTATTATATCAACATGATTTTTCTGAAAACGCGAGATCTTTCGGTCACTTAAAGAAGCCTGTCGGATCAGATTAAATCGGTTTGTGCCCATTCGACCATCTTTTGATTTGATTTGAGATGATGATGATCAGCACCTAAACATTAGCTCAAGTTGAGATTATTTCATAATCGTAAGATCTTTGGGACACTTACAAGGTAATCGTATCCACTTATTTGTATTGGTTTGACAACCATATATAAAGAATATGAGAGAGTTTTAATCCAATCTTTTGATATTTTATTGAGAGCAAGGAATGAGATAGCTCTCTATACAAGAGTATTCTGTATGAAAAGTGAGCATATAGTCTGTTGTAGACAGATTGGTCCGGTTTTAAAATCTTTAGTAACAGTTAATATTTGTTTCTTATTTTTATATATCCAATATTTTATTTAATATTTTATTTATTAATTTTTGTCCAAAATTAAGATTGTTTATGATTTTGACAGCCAAAAAATATCAACTAAAAAATTTGTATAAAATATAAAATCAACGGCATAAAAACTAATAAATAAATAATAAGCAAAAATGTAACATACTATTTTCGTAGATTTGAAAGAAAAATATGAAGAAAAAAATTACAAAAAAAGTAAAACAAAATGCTTGAAATTTCAATTAGAAACGCGTATACTTGTATGTATATATGCGCTTGCGTTTAAGAGAAAAATTATTAGCTCTAATGCAATGAAAATTATATAAGAGAGAAATAAATATAAGAGGCAAAATAAGGCAAATATCTACGATTTAGGTATGTTAAATATATGAAATCGGAAATAAAAGTAACGTAAATGAAAATGAGACATAAAACGGAAGCAAGAAGATGTATGATTTAAATGCTGTAAAGGACTCATCGCAGACACGAGATAGTAAATAAACAGCAAGTGAGCCAGAATTTGGTTTGCATGAAGCAAAATGAAGAGAAGTGAAGGGAAATGGAAGTGATTATGATGCAAATACATTGACATACAGACTTTTGTTCTACAGCGTTAATTGAGAAACAGTCACAGAGGAAAGCTAAGGCTAGCATTATGGCAAAGTGGTATTAAGAGCAATTTGAATTGTCTTCAGGCGCTTGAAAGAAGTGCAAGGCATCTGTATGTTAACTTTGTTTGCTAAAATAAAATAAATTTTAATTTGAGTAAATGAACCCCAAACAAGGTAAACGCAACGTTGATTACAAATTTAAGAAAGCAAAAATGTAATGATAATAAAATATTTATATTTAAGCAAATAAGTCATTTAAGCGCAAAAGTTATGAAAAACTTTACTAGTAATGCAATTAAGTCGTCTAGTATAAGATATATAAATGTAACTGTGTAATTAAGTATTGAATTTGAAAAGCAAAAAAGCCTAAGCAAAAAATGTGTAAAATAAAAAAATATTAAAATTAATTTTAAAAGGCAAAAAAAATATTATTTACTTCAATTTAATTACAAAACACAATCGACATTTAAATAAATATGTTATTTCATATTATTTTACGTCATATTAAATTTTTATTTCATTTTAAAACTGCTAAGTAACTACCTTTGGTTTATATTTGCTGAAAATAATACTGGATAAAATCATTTATTTTACAGAAAAAAAAATTAAAAAATTATTGCTATTATTTCAAAATAAAAATAACAAAGCTAATAACATACAACCTGTTGCACAAAAACATGCCACATGTTGCATTTTCATTGTTATATTGAATTATTGATAATGCAGATAACAATAAAGGCAAGCAAAATGCATGTAACAAAAAAAAAATAAATAAATAAACAAAAAATTAAAAAAAATCTAACAATGAAAAATAAATAAAAGTGTAAAATTAAATGATTTTTGTATAAAGTAAAATATAAGAGATCATATAAACTAATATATAATGTAAATGACGTGCATATACATACATACACAAAAGAAATATAAAATATAAAAAAATGTTTTAATTTTTCAAGTTGAAACACAGGTAAGTAGCTGATTACAAAAAAAACAAATCAAGGAAAAGCATTAACTTTGGTTGAGCCAAAGCAGGCAGGAAGGTTTCCTTATAGCAATATAGTAAGCAGATACTTTGATATAGCCACAGGATCAACGAAAGTCTCAAATATTTTGTTTTCAATTAATTTATGATATATTAGAAATTTTCCCTCATCTTTTTGCTGGTAAGTTGTACAAAAATTAAAAATGAACAAGTGAGACACTCAAGCAGCATTCGACTCTACTTGAGTGTTCCACTTGTTCAATGGAAGAATGTATGAGTTGCCATAAGAGATATTGCTTTGGCGTTTATATAGCTAGATACAGACACAGATAACTGTAAAATGTATATAAAACATAGTTCAGGTAGACGTTTCATTGAAAAGGCTTGAAAGTCAGCGAAAGCAAAAATTACTGAAAGGACTTGAAAGTCAACTGTATATGAGAGAAGGAGAATCAGGAATAAAATTCTATGAGCAATATTGGTTTCGGGTAAAATACTACTATGATCAAATTGAAAGGTGAATTTGTCTCCTTCAAAGTAATCCACTCCCACTGCATTACACTTATGCCAACGAATTTTCCAGTCATCACAGCACTTGGACAAATCTTCCGTCGTGATGGCCATCAGAGCCTTCTTCGATTCAGCTTTTATCCAGTAAATTAAGTTGTATATCATGCATATCACGTTCAATATTGATTACTGAAGCTTAAAGAGAGTCCAGTTTATTGCTAAAGCCCAATGACTTCAAAAAACTACACAAGAAGTAGTCAAATGGTGCCATTCGATCTCACTATTTCTAGTAATAATCAAATCTCCTAACTTTTCTCGCAATAACTCGGTTGTTGCACGTCTTGTTGAAACCAGGTGTTGCCAAGAGGAACCTCTTCCGATTGCGTCTATACAAAATTTGTTATCATCGATTTAAACAACTCTGCATTGACAGTAATGGTGTCAACAGCTTCATTCAAGAAGTACGAATCGCTGATTCCACCAGACCAAACACAACAGAAAACCTTCAGTTTGGGTGAATGTTGTTCATGCGAAATTTGTATATTTTCTCTGCACTAGTCAGATGAAACTGAGCTTCTCGGAGTAGATGATTTTCTTAAAAATATCACTGTCGTTTTCATGTTGGTCCCAGGCAAAGTTAGCAAATTCGTGAGGGTTATAGTGGTACAGTGACTTCAGTACTTGAGTGAGAACTATTTTATATGGACGCCAGACTAAATCTTTTCTCAAAATCCGATCATGGCATTTTAAAAATTTGCAAAACGTATATGTCATCCCTATTGGAAACCCCGGTATAAGTACTTTATGGGGTTTTCTATGTTTCCCGTGTGTTACAAACTTCGTGGCTTCTGTATACAATAAGAATAGCCAATTTAATTCATATAACCAAATTTCCGTTACTAAATAAGTAATAAACATTCATTACTTTTCAGTTTTCTTTATTCTCACAAACAAAATAATAATTAAGACACACTCTAATTAAGAATTATTTAAGCGCTTCGCTCTATATCGCATCAACGACGGCAAAATCAATTTCAGCACGCCCGCCGTAATCAAGCATAAGCCCGAGAATGCAAAAGCGGCGTTATAACGGTGCGTCACACCATTCAGTATCGCAGCGGTGGTGGTGCCCAGAAACACACCCAGACCCATAGCCAAACCGGTGAGACCAAAAGCATTGGTGAGCTTATCCAAACCTAAAGCACGCACATAAATGATGGCGCGCAGCGTTGAGAAGAAAGCTGAAAGAGAGATTGAGAATGTGTGTTCTTGTATTTAAAAAAAAATTAAAACTGAAAAAACGTGGATATTTGTGTTTTATAAGCGCCCGTGTGTTTTTGGTTTGAATTCCAGCGGTTGCTAAATCTCTTTCGTTTGCTGTGATATCGTTTCATTGCTTAGAACTCTACAGATCTGTTCAACTTAAAGTGTCTCGCCAAAAATATGTTGAATTTAATGAAAAATACATCTGTTCTAGCGATGTAAGCAAACTTCTCTCCAATATTCCCTTGACAGACAGTTGGGTTCAAGTAATCGGACGGGACACTCATTTTTATCCGATCAAAGACTGACAAGTTGGCACATTTCGGAGAATTTCTTTACGAACGTTCTCTGTCGCTACAACTCATCAACTTCTCTCCGCTAACCCCACCGCTCTCCAGTTACTGTCGAAAAAATTTCTCCTAAAAGTCCGTTTCATTACCACTAGGTCTGTAATCAGTTGTTCTTTGCATTTATTGACAAGTTGAGAGGTATTGAGTGGCAAATGAGCTGCCTATGAAGAGAATGAGACCTCTACATCGAAATATGGTAACTAGAGTATGTCAGCACAGAGCCCAATACTACGAGAGTTGGGTTAAGGAAAGATGTTTAGGAAACTTTCGAGTTTTTCCGTGCATATTATGAGTCTCCTTATTAAGAGAGATTTTCTTGAAAATATTGAAACCACAAGCTCTCAGCCAAATGGGTTGAGCTTGACTTCAACGTAAATGAAGTACGTTTTCTCTATGATATTTGAAAACCTTCCGAAGTGTTTTGTGAAATAAATTCTGTCATGCAAAAGTGCTTTATCGTCCTTGATAAATTTGTTGAACCCACCTGGCGCCACACCATAACAAGCGGCATATGTATATTGAAACCAGACAACATCTTCGCCATAAAAGGCGCTCGCCAATGTGGCTACGCCGCCGAAGACAATACCGCCACCGCACAAAAAAGTAGTCTGCGAGCGATATTTATTGGCAGCAAAGCCAGATATAATACGAAAGATGAAATTGGACAAACCAATGGTGGGTGAAATGAGGCTCGCATTGAATGGATCCACTTCCGCACGCGCTAAAAACAAGAAAACAAAGAATTATATATAATCGTAAATACATGGTATTTGCTTCAAGCGCACTCACTTTTCGAGTACACAAAGGGTATATTAAAGCCCATGGGAAAGAAGAACGCCGACAATAGTAGTATGCGAAATTCCATAATCTTCAGCATATTCATGTCGAAAAGCCGTGCAAATGCATTCAGCAGCTTCGGTGGCATCCAATTAGTCGGCGATATGTAAGCCAACAATGGCCACTTATGACGATTTCGCAGTTCGGAAAGTGTACGGCGTTTCGCCTGTTGGTATGAACGCTGCGAGCGCGTTACGGATAGCGAATAATTGATGGTTCTGGCCTGAGAGAGATTCAGTGTTAGTAACGCCTTTTTTCGATATGTGGGATTGCTCGCTTACCCGTCGATGATCGATGTCGATTAAATGATTGCTTGTGCGTCGCGTATTTACCTCGGGGTCACTATCGTAAGCAGCAGCTCCTGTATAAAAGAGGTCTTCACGCTCTATGGGATCTATACGTACGAGAAAATGTCGTTTTTCAGCTTCCTGTTCTGCATCGGGCTCCACATCTGGTTCCTCTGCAATGCTGGGTATGGTTTCAGTGGTTTTTCTACGCGTTTTTGGTCGGGTGGGAAAGCAGCAGGGGCAGAGTTTTTCTATTTTTGTAACACTTTCTGGGTCATATTCCTCTGAAATGAGTCCAAGGTAGATAGTATACAAATACTGGAGAATATTATGAAATCGACCATGAGTTCACTCAAAGCCTTCAAATAGAAATTAAATCTTCTAAGACATGGGAATAAAAACGCCGATCACTGATTCCCACTTTCTCAATTTTCCTTTTGAAGGAATACCAAGTACTATAAGGCATACGAAAGCTTGAACGCACGGCATTTACTCACCAATCATCTGCTCCAGACCCCTTTCGTAAGATGCTGGTTTTACGGTGACAGACTGCTGATATCGTGAGTAACGTATCTGGCTAAAAGGCACAGACATTATTTCCTCACTTGAAGAAGACGACTTTTCTTCCTAAAATATGGTCAATAAATACAAAATATAAATATATAAACAACTCAGAAATATTTATTCTATGGAACGCACCTTCTTCACCGTTGCGATACGCGTCGGCGTAACTTCAATAAATGTTATACCCATTATGAGTACAAGCAACAGCAATGCCGTATGTATGCGCGACGTATTACGCCAACCAATTTCCGGACAAATTTGCGCATTCATAAAGGAAAATATCAAGATGCCAGCACCGGCACCCGCGCACGAGACACCGTTGGCAATGGGACGATAACGTTCGAAATAATAGCCGATGATGAGTTGTGAGGAAACCCAAATTAAGCTCAGCGATGGACCACCTGCAGCACGAAAACCAAACTAGATACTAAGCGCATAGCATGAGGGTACTAAGAGCTTAAGTGAAAGCTCACAAAAGCTCGTCAAAGCGCTTACTACTTGGTGTTTATGATCTATAGAAACTCACCGAGCACGCTGTAGAACACTATTAACATAGCCATGTTATAACTGCAGGTACCGATCAATATGAAAATAATTGAACAGATGGCGCCCAGCAAAGCCACCACACGAAAGCCGTACTTATTGATAAAAGCGCTAGCCACTGGACCTGCAAGAAAATAGCAACCTTGACAGGCATTTACTTTATAATTCGCGGGCACACATTGCGCTCATTACCAACTTGTATCGAAGCCACAAGTACGATGGCAGTTTGTGTCTCGCCCAGATCTTCGGCAATGTAGGGTAGTAATATGCCGACAGAAAAAATTATGCCATCCACTATAACCTGACAGAAGAAGGAGATAAGCACAATGAACCAGCCATAGCCGCCGTCCGGTGGTATTGTCATATAGAGCTGTAGTGAATAAGAATGGTAGCAGAGCAGGACTACACCATAAAACGCTGTTATATACTCACGAATCCATCGCCTAGCTCTAAGTTGGTGGGGAAACCAGCTTCTAAATACGGTTCACTAGATAATGATGAAGAACTGCCAACACGCTTGACGCTTCCAACATCTAGTTTTGGTTGATTTAACTCATCCCAGCCTTGCATTGGCATTTCGTTCGGATCATTTTGGTTAGTTAACGGTGGTTCACTACCTCTCGCTCTTTTGTCATACCTGTTTGCATTGGGATCATCCGCAAAGTATTTGTAAGCCTGACTCTCAAGGCTGGCCTCCTCATTTGATTCTTTCCATGCATCATTAGGTTGTGCTGAAAATCGTTGAGTACTTATAAACGAGGACTCAATACTAGATGGCGTGGATGCTTTATGTCGTAGTTTCTTTAACTTTTTGACTCGTCCAGCCTCCGCGGCGTAGTCTGGCTCTCTATCATATACATGAAATTGGCTTGCCGATGAATGCGTTTCAGCACGATCAGCTGATGCTTCAGTTATATTACTCTCAGCTTCTTCTACTGTGCTGTATTTAACAACTTTTGGTGGTGTGGGTACACTCATATCTACCCCCTCGTTGTTAGTCTGGTCCGATTTATTACCCTCAGCAAGACTCGCCGATGTTTGGGTTCCAAAGTCTGTGCCCGGTAGCGTAAATTCTTTAATACTAGATGTCCGTGCGCCAAATTCTACAGTAATTGGCTTTGTGGGAGGTTCTGTGCTAGTTGAAGCTGATGCTTGGTTTCTTTTGTTGGTGTATTGCACTGGTGAAGGTTGCGGTGTTGGCGGTAGGGCGGATAGAAATATCCTTGGATCTGATCTATCCGTGCGCGAATCAACACTTTGTACCGAATAGTAAGGTGTTACGTCATTTGCGGGCGGCACTATCGGCGGTTCTGATTTGCTATGCAATTTATTTGAATTTTTTTGTATTTTTTAAATATTTTTTAATATTTTTATATTTGTCATAGGAAACAGTTGGTCTTTAATTCACTCACCGCATTTCACTTGACTAAGTCAGCGCGTGGTTTTAATATAAGTCGATTATAAGCAGCCGTATAAGTTATTGTTAAATAGTATTTTTAAGAAAATTTTTTCAGAGAAATGACTTTGTCTGAAATCTAAACTGTCTTGGAAACGTCAAACATAAAATTCGAAAACAGCTGATTCGTTTGTAGCATTATCATGAGGAGTGTTGTAAAGTCGAAATGTATATTGTGAAATACATGGAATCTGGTGAATTTAAGGGACGCTTTGAAGCATTTAATATAAAATTTGAAATATTGAGAATAAAGTAAGAAATAAGAAGTATGAATTATGAAACATGAAGTATGAAATGTGAAGTATGAGGTATGAAACACGAAGTATGATATATGAAGTATCAAATATTAAGTATGAAATATAAAGTGTAAAATCTGAAGAATGAAGTATAAAGTATGAAATATGAAGTATTAATCATGAAGTATGAAATATAAAATAAGAAGAATGAATTATAATGTATAAAACATGAAGTATGAGATATGAAACATGAAGTATCAAATATTAAGTATGAAATATGAAGAGTGAAATTTGAAGTATGAAACATGAAATATGAAGTATGAAACATGAAGGATGAATTGCTATGAGAATTATATGAAGAACCTACAAAATAACCTATAAAAAATCAAACGAAACGAATAACCTTCTTAACTTAAATACTTTCAAAGGCGATTTGGAGCGAATATCCGAATACAGAATATTGCTTTGACAGGGTTAAATTTTTAAATACTTTTTAAATCCTTCTCCATAGAAATCCATATAAAACCCGAAGGCACATGAAACTCTCCGACCAAATGATTGTGAATAATTGTATTCTAAAGATGTACCGTCGTGGGTATCATCAACATCCTCTGATGAAGTTGCATATATGCATAGTTAAGGGGTCATGCAACATACTGATGCGCATGCATTTAAAGTATCGGCGCAACGAACGGAGCAATCCATCAAGAACGTGAAAGTGCATAGTAGTTGATAGCTTTAAATTGCCGCTATTAAAGAGCGAAGAGATGCAATCGAAAGCAAAGAGATAGCAAGGCAGCCGGCACGCTAGCGAGTCACTCTCCGCTGCATGCAGAAATAGTTGATGTGCAATCAATGCTAAGCGCAGAATGCTTGATTAAAGTGCCGGCGGAAAGGCAGCGTGCGTTGGGTGGTGGTAGCTGAAAGGAGCCATAAAAATTCAATGCGTCAAGCAGATTGCCAAATGCAGGCGAACTGGCAACTGAACAATGCGTGCGCGGCGCAATACAATGGAGGAGGGAGAAAGAGTTGGAAAAGCAAAAGAGGGAAGCAAAGCTATTGCTGCCATTGAACGCTAAAGCAGCAAGCCTGATACGTTTTACAACAGCAAGTACAACAAAAGAGTTACTCCCTTACCATTTTCGGTGCTCCACACACCCCTACACCGCCGCCGCGTGCAATTCGTGCAATAATGCAACGTCTGCTTTTAAGCTTCATCAAGTTGCCACACATCTAGCACACATATCACATCTGTTTATGTGTGACATCGCAAGCGTGCGTGCAAATATCAATGAATGCTTCATTTTATAGTGAACTGAGTTTCGCCCGAAATTCTTGGTTCGCATGCAGTTGGATTTAGATGTTAAGTCCCAGTAAAGTTGCAATTTCGGAAACTCTTTCATTCGTCATAATAGGTAAGGCACGCAACCAGTGAGTTGGCATGACAAGGTATATGCACACATAAATAAGCAAATGAACCACTGTCGAAAGCACACGAAGCTTACAAAGTGAGACAGATTGTTTGAAGCATTTGTAGCTGCATTGAAGTTGTGTGATTTTCTTTGATGTTGTTGCTGTCGTCAACATATGCTGCAAAGCTGAGTTCTCCCTGATAAATTTATAAATCACTGTTACTGTATCAGTTTAATATTGATGTTCGGGTTGAACGCTTTGTAGGGAATACATATACTCATAGTAGATCAAGCACCAAAGATTTTAAGCCATTTTCACCAGATCTATAGATCTATAAACTATACTTAACTCACACTTATCTCTTTGAAATATACTATTGGAACACACGATCACATTATAACAGACTTTAATACCCAGCATAATGCCAAACTTATTCAGGAACATTAAAGAAAAACAAAAAATGTATTTAGATGTAATTACAAAGTTATTAAACTTTTAAATCCGATAGTATTAAAGAGTTGATGTGGCTGCAAGTGAACCCAATAGGAAAAACTGTAATATGAGAGAAAATATTTAAGTGCACAAAACAGAGCTTAATAGCTGGCTTTTAAGGTAGTAGTCTGGTCACTTTTATTCAAAAAATCGCAAAATTTTTTTTGCTTAATTTGAAATTACAATTTCTTGAAAATATATTGTGAAAATTTCAGACAAAAATTTGAAATATTTCGGGAGTTATAACGAGTTTCCTAGAGCGCCTTGGAGTCCAACTTTTAAGGTCGACCGAACTTTAAACGCGTTTTTCTCAAAACATTGTTTTTCTGGTCAGCCTGGGTCCTAACTTTTTTTCTACTAAACCGCTTGCTTTCAAATTTTAACAAGCTATTCTACACACTTATAGTTCTTGTCGGTAGTAACGATAATTTTTTCACCCTTAACTTTTTATTTTGCAACTTTTTCTTTGCTAAAATAAAAGATTTTTTTTTTTCAAAGTCCGCCATTTTGTTATTTACCCTTGAAATTTAATCATCAAGTGTCAAAATCACCCGGACCACCCACGTGCATTTTTTTTGAGTTTCCAACTTCGAGTGACAATAATTATAATGCGTGATCTTCTACACATGGCTGCATCCTCCATTCCTAGCGGGTAGCTGGCACTAAACCGAACTACATATGCAGCACTGCAGCATGTGTGTAATACAGCACATACGAGTATTAGAAGAAAAACAAAAATAAAAAAAAAACATTTGTTGTATATGACAAAAGTTTCTGCTTTTGTCGCCAAATCGAAAAGCGTCTCGAAAGTTTGACGCTGCTGCTGCTGCAGCGACAGTCGCGAAAAGTTGCAACTGCAAGAAATCGCTTGGAAATAATACCAATACATAAGCACACATACTACTTTATATAAATGCAAGCAGATTTGTATATATGCACACATGCATGTGTTTCGCTTTGAGTTTGAGAGCGAATGTCAATGCCGGCGGCGCGCAACAGTGTAGCGCGCAATATTGATTGCATTTGGGTGGGTGCGTTGCCAAACAACAACATAAACACAAACATAGAAGAACTACTTAAATCTCAGCAGCAACTTTTTCAAACAATTTCGTTGCCAATGCCTCGAAATGCAACAAAAACGCGCACACATATGACTAGTTATTGCTATTCATGTTTTTTTTTTGTGTTTTTGCTATTTTTGTTTAGCTGTGATGCAATACAGAACTATGCAAGCGAAGTTCGTTGACATTCTGAGGCTGCCACCCACGCACTGTCAGGGAACCGAGAGCGAGACACGCTTGAGACAAACAACTCGTTGCAGCGCGCGAGATCGGAGTCAGAGTTATTGATGAAAGGCTCAATTCGTTGGCAGCTGGGGTGGCGGTTGTCTTGTGTTGAGTGTGCGTATTTTAAGGCTTGTGAAGGGGATTAAGAAAATAAGTTATGTGTTGTGAGTTTAATAGAAATAAAGTTTTATTTATATAGAAAATGAACACATTAAACTTTTTAATTTTTGCTTATGAGTGTTTTTGAATACTATAAAAACGAGTGATACTTTACTTCTTTATTGGCGTAGGCAGCGCTTACGTGGTTGGTACGTAAGTGTAAATAAATAATAAAAACCCCTAAAATCGGCTGCATCGATGCAGATATACCCTTCACATGTGTACTTCTTATAGTATAAAAGGGTATAAAGCGATCTTTAGCTTGAGTTTTCCATACAAGCACTTGACTTTGACCCATAGTTTATATGACAGCTATATCATATAGTGAACCGATCTTATTAATATTGACAATATTTGTAACACTGTTTGAGATAATTATCTGTGTTAAATTTCGTAGAGATATCTCGACAAATAAAAAATTTTTTCATACAAGAACTTAAATTTCAGCGGTCAGTTTGTATGACAGCTATATGTTATAGTGATTCGATCTACATAACATATTAAGAAAACATAACGGTGGCTGAGAAAATGAACTATATAAAATTTTATGGAGATATCTTGTAAAATAAAAAAGTTTTCCATATACAAAATGGATTTAGAAAGGTCAGCTTGTATGGCAGCCATATGCTACTGTAGTTCGATCTGAATGAGATATTCGGAGATTATAATGGTGGCTGAGAAAATGAACTGTGTAAAATTTCATTATGATACCTCGTCAAATAAAAAAGTTTTTCATACAAGTACTTTATTTTAAACGGTCGGTTTGTATGGCAGCCTTATGATATAGTGGCCCGATATCGATAATTTCGACAAAGAAGATCTCAAAGTGAATTAGTTTATCAAGTGGTATTCAAAATATACAAGTATATACTAAATAATTTGATAATTGAAAGGTCATGTTCCATACCATATGTTTATATTTACCATATGTGTATTTCTCTCTCATTTTCAATATTATCTTCCACCACATATACATATCGTCACCTAAAATGCAAAACAACGTATCATGAAAAAATCGAAATTGAGTTTTTATTGCTTACGATTCAATACATTTTATTATATATATCATATCATTTCAAATATTCCATGCTTCTGCTCTCAGATATAACCAATACATAACCACTTTATAACCAAAACCCAAATTTATTTCAATATGAGATGCTTCTATTATATCGTTTTTCCTTCTCCCGTAAACTTATGAAAAGTTATATTACGTTATTTTCCATTTTAAGTGACGAATACTATTGTTTTTAATACTTTCATAATATAACCAAATAATTTTATAATTTCAATAATGCCGCCAATTCACCGTTTATTTAACACCATAAAATTAAATAGCCACATAATATACTTACGACCACAACGAATACTCCCCAATGGACAATTGAACTATTAAACATTTAAATGATGGTGAAGCGGCGCCACAAAAAACACAACAATAAAGAAAAAAACTATTGCTGACGCGCGGCGCTTAAACTCACAAATACTAGTACATAAAACGCCATAAATATGTATGCGTGTGAGCAGGTGCCTGTCGAGTAATAAGTGGCACTGCTGACGGGTGGCTGCGCAGGGAATTGAGGCCCACTTGCATATGCCGACACTAATGTATATATGTGTGCATCTGTGTATGTAAAAATGTTTGTGAGAGTTGCACTTCATTAAAACGCACTTTATATTAAAATAGCCAACTGTAGGCGTTGGAATATTTAACATGATTGCGTGCATTTAAAATTGATTACAATGTTGTATGAAATATTAACAAGCTGCACGCACAATATTGCTCAAAATATGGCAACAACATGCGGTAATAACAACAAAGAAGAGTGGCAATGGAAAATGTAAAGTTATAATTGAGAAATTGGCAGCATTGTGCAGGTTGTAAGTTGTAAGTAGAAAACCACAAAAGTGCGTAAATGGAAGTGGAGAGTGTGCTCAGGTGTGTCAAGCACTGATTACGTCCTAAAATATAATAATTATTTCAACTTAGTTTAATGATAGAAATAAATGTACTGCCTAATACATATATCGTTGTGTACGAAAAATAGTTGAATTTGGTTTAATTTAATAATGAATAGACTTACTAACGAGCAACGCTTGCAAATCATTGAATTTTATTACCAAAATCAGTGTTTTTTTTTTTTTTTCGGACAAATTTTGTTCAGCGATGAGGCTCATTTCTGGTTGAATGGCTACGTAAATAAGCAAAATTGCCGCATTTGGGGTGAAGAGCAACCAGAAGCCGTTCAAGAACTGCCCATGCATCCCGAAAAATGCACTGTTTGGTGTGGTTTGTACGCTGGTGGAATCATTGGACCGTATTTTTTCAAAGATGCTGTTGGACGCAACGTTACGGTGAATGGCGATCGCTATCGTTCGATGCTAACAAACTTTTTGTTGCCAAAAATGGAAGAACTGAACTTGGTTGACATGTGGTTTCAACAAGATGGCGCTACATGCCACACAGCTCGCGATTCTATGGCCATTTTGAGGGAAAACTTCGGACAACAATTCATCTCAAGAAATGGACCCGTAAGTTGGCCACCAAGATCATGCGATTTATCGCCTTTAGACTATTTTTTGTGGGGCTACGTCAAGTCTAAAGTCTACAGAAATAAGCCAGCAACTATTCCAGCTTTGGAAGACAACATTTCCGAAGAAATTCGGGCTATTCCGGCCGAAATGCTCGAAAAAGTTGCCCAAAATTGGACTTTCCGAATGGACCACCTAAGACGCAGCCGCGGTCAACATTTAAATGAAATTATCTTCAAAAAGTAAATGTCATGAACCAATCTAACGTTTCAAATAAAGAACCGATGAGATTTTGCAAATTTTATGCGTTTTTTTTTTTAAAAAAAGTTATCAAGCTCTTAAAAAATCACCCTTTATATCGTTGTGTACGAAAAATAGTTGAATTTGGTTTAATTTAATAATTTAATTAATTTCAATAATTTTAGTTTTTACTGATTAGATACAAGACAGTTCCATTCCAATAAAAAATTTTCATATAAAACAAAAATATCTCAAATATTTGCTATGTGATACTTATACAAGTATGTATACGAGTAAAAATAAAGTATTCAGTTTCTTTTATAATTTGTTTACATAAGTTTTTTAAACGTGTGGCAACCCTTCACACAAATATTTTAAATTCCAAAAGATTTGATTTTTTGAATTTATAGCTTCATTACTTAAATTTTTTTAAATTAAAATTTTTAAACAGGTGGCAACCCTTCGCAAAAAATTATGTAACAAATATTTATCTTAATGATGTTAAGTTTGATTAGTATGTTGAAAAGTATATCTCATTTTTTATCGATTTAATTTTATGAGTAAAACTAAAGAGATGGCAACCTTCACATAAATATTTTGATTTGCAAAAAAACCCCAAAAAAAAAACTTTTATTTCGAACTTATCTTGTCGTTATTACTTCATTATACCAATTTTCTTCAATTGAAAATTTACACAAGTGGCAACCCTTAAAAAAATATATTTAACATACATTTTTCTTAGTGTTATTTAGTCTGATATATTGTAATACGTTTCATATATATTATAATTTTTAAATAATCAGGTGGCAACCCTTTGCAAAAAATTATGTCACAAATATTTTTCTTAATGTATGTTTAAAAATATATCCCGTTTTTTAGCGATATAATTAAATGAGTAAATTAAACTGCTGGCAACGCTTCACATAAATATTTCGAACTCTAAGCTACTTAAAAAATTGTATATCGAACTCATTTAATAGTTATAATTTCATTGTAACAATTTTCTTCAATTGAAAATTTTAGCAGGTGGCAACACTCTTAAAAAAATATTTACAACTGCCTTTTTTTAATTTTTTCAATACATAGTTTTTTTTTGAAAATTTTTTTAAACAAAATTTGCAAACAGGTGGCAACTTTCTGATTTTTTATGTAATTTTTAGCAATCCGATTGCATAACGAACAATCCACACAAAAAAAAAACATAATTTAATTCTCGTTCAGCTTACACCATGGTGGCTCTCAGTCTACTCTGTTAATTTGTATCTGATCTTCACATCACTTCGCACTTTTAATCCGCACACCTTTTGAGCTGCATAATTACATGTCGCATATGCTGATTTAATGCTTAAATCCAATTTATATGCATGAAAATTTCAAATTAGCCTCAACGTCAGTCATATGTTAGCTACTGACGACGGCGCTAAATGGCAGGCCAACAAGCCAACAATATAATGTCGCACATACAGAGAGTAACAAAGGAATAATAAGAAGCATACTTTATTTCAGACACACATACTGCCAAAAAATCAGCGCTTGGCGGCAGCATCAGCGGCTTCATTAAAAAGTTGCATCATTAAAATTTAATTTCGATATTACTCATACGCCATGGCGACACGCAATATGAACTGCCACGTGCATATTTGCAACTGCGTTTATTATTTAATATTGCGCCGTTGTTGCTGCTGTTTTTAACGGCAGTTATATTGCATTGTTTATTGTGGCATATTTCAAAAATGCAACTTTTTATTTTTGTTGCTGTACTTAAACTCTCGCTGTCGTTGGAACATGCTGTGGAACATGCGATTTATTTTTTTTGTTTAAA
Source organism: Bactrocera dorsalis (assembly GCF_023373825.1). Lineage (NCBI taxonomy): Eukaryota > Metazoa > Arthropoda > Insecta > Diptera > Tephritidae > Bactrocera > Bactrocera dorsalis. Next base: position 5,244,689 of record NC_064305.1, on the reverse strand, counting down.
GGGCAGTTGTTGCTATAATAACTGCCGCAAGCTTGATGAAAATGTTGTCGCAGCGACGCAGTGCTAAGTTTTTTAAATTTAAAACAACTAGCTTTAAGTTACGGTGAAAACATATAGGACAGTGCGCTATAAAAATATGCGTAGAAATTCTTCTTGCAGAAAATATGGTAAAAAATATTAAAAACGATATTGTTAGGCAATAAAAGCAAAATTTTTTTATTTTTATTTAAATTAAATTTTTAATAATACACTAATTCTAATTGAGAAAAAATTAAATTTTTAATAATTTAAAATTTAATTAATTATACTTTAAAAAATTAATTAAAAAATTTTCAATGGGGATAATGATCAAAAACTATTTTGGACCAATAAAAAAAAAATTATTAATTATACTCTGGCAACATGTCGCTTATAATTAACAATAATTATTAATTAATTTAAATTCAATTTTAATAATTAATTAATTATACTAAATAAATTAAGTAAGTTTTTTCATTAATTAACTATAATTATAAAAAAATAATTTCATTTTTATTAGTTCATGAATTATAATTAAAAAAATGTATTTAAATTTTTCTACGAAATTTTAAAGTGCGATAATGATCAAAAAATATTAAATACAATAATTTCGACCAATAAAGGAAAATTATTAATTATACTCTTCCACCGTGTTGCTTATAATTAACAATAATTATTAACTTTTCATTTATATTTAAATTTTAATAATTAAGTTATTATAATTAAAAAAATTAATTAATTAAAATTAAAAAAATTAATTAATAAATTTCGACAAATTTTTCAATGGGGATAATGATAAAAAAATAGTAAACAAAGTATTTTGGACCAATAAAAAGTAAATTATTAATTATACTCTTGCAAATGAAACTTATAATTAACATTAATTTATTAGTTATTATTAGTTTTTGTCAATTCCAAACGATAAAAATCGGGAATTTAGTACTCTTCGTAAAAATCACCGTTATTACCCACCACTCATCACAAGCACGTTATCATTATTATTATATATTCGGCCAGTTTTAATTACGCAGTTAATTGCATGCGGCTTTTATTGACACACGAATGCACACATTTGAAGCAACACTGTCCACATATGTCTATATATATGTATATATACATAATCGCTTGTCAATAATTGCATATCTACCTCAACAGTTAATACTTCTTCCTTTGAAATCATTTAATTTTTCCAACAAATAAGGTGTGATTTGCATTACAGCACCGTTGACAATTGAATACTGTTATTTACATGTACACATATACAGTTACACATATGTCAAAAGTGACAATTTGGCATTTATGCATGATGTTATATTGTAAAATGTCAGCAAGGGAATTTAAGTGAACAACGTTGGAATTTTTCTGTACAATTGTTGTTGTAACATGTTACAAAAGCAAAATGAAATAATTTTTATGCCAGTAATATTTGCATTTTTACAATTTTTTTATACAGTTTGTATGACTGTGCCAGCGAATACAAGTATGAGTAGCTCGATAATTATGACAGGTATAAAGGTTTTTAATTAAACATAAATATGCGGGTAAAAATTAAATAAAAATCATGCGATGCATTGAATTTATGATATGGTATGGTAGTACGATACCTGTACAATAGGGTACCTGTTATTTCCCACGGTGTGTGCTCTTGTTTTTTCGCTGACAAGAGCTCAATATACATTAGTGGTGCATTCCTCGTCTATCTATGTGACGTCCTCTGAAGTTTCAGTTTCTGCTCTAAAAACACGTTTTGTACCGTAAACAAACTCTTTATTCTTAATTTACGCAGTGCCTAATCATTTCCCTTTTGCCATGAATATATTATGGATTTTTTAATCATTTTTTTAAAAAAACAATTTTCAACTTTGAAAAGTGAAGATCTCAATTATCTCTTAGTGTAAAAAATATATACATTAATACAGTAAGTTTTCTCATTAAATACAAAAATACATATGTATTTTTTATATACAGGCTCAGAGAATCCAATTTTTATTCAAATCCGCTTTCCAATTTTCGTCCGTTCGAACTTACTTTATGTTCTAAGAAACATGACTCAAAACGTGCAAAGTTTTTAAATCTTGGCGTATGTGGGCAATGAGCAAAAATTTACTGAGCTTTCCCTTTGAAAGTGTTTAATGGTTTGTAAAGTACAAATTGCTGCCTATCGATTACGGAAACTCTTCAACGCACAAACGTAATCGAATTGTGTATACAAAGACAACTTTTCAAATGGAGAAAACGAAAGCATTTCAGATTCACTAACGAAGTTTAAGTGAAATGCGTAGCATTAAAAGTCAAGTTTCCAAACATGTCTATAACAAGGCAGAGAGAGATTTTTTTTATTTGGAGTAAGTAAAAGATTACGCAGTATTGTGGAAAAGAACTTTACTAAACATATATTGAAGTTTCTCTTACTGGTATGTGGATGTGTCAGATTTCAAAGCATACTTTTAAGCGCTATACGATTTCAATACATAATCGATTAAGGGGTTATATACATTTCAAAAATGTTTATTTTTTTTTTTATTTTTTTAATGAACATATATTTAAGAGTAAACATAGAAAATTTCATATCGTTCCCGTGAATATTTTCGAAGTTCGGCCTTCTAACTATATATAACCCCATAATCAATTGTTCCTGAAATTTGATTGAATTAATTTCAATAAAGTAAAAAGTAATTCCAAAAAGTCGAGAGATGAAATCATGTTATCAAAATTTTGGTAAAAATTGTGCAAAATTTCATAAAAAACTGTGAGAATGTAAGCGAGAAAATTGCTACAAATAAAGTGGCCTTAGATATGAAGACATTGTGACAAGCGATTCCAATACTCTTTATTATTATTTCTTTCATATGAAAAAAGTAAATTTTTACCCAAAACAGCCTTATCACCCCAATTAACAATGCTTAAAACGAGCTTCTCTCAATTCACAAAACCAAAAGTGTTTTCTTTTTTATTAAAAATATGTTCAGTACACTACAGCCACAAAGCTTCAAAAGGACACTTGATAGAACATAATCCTTCTTTTCTTCTCTCAGCCAAGTAACAACTAGATTTCACAACAAATTTAGTCAAGTTAAGTAAAAATGAAATTCTTGTGAATTACTTACGCTTGAAATGCACGTATTCATGCAAAGTTTTCGGACTATTTCCACTCACTTAACACTTAAGGGCATATCGAATTAAACAAAATAACAATTACAAAATACATGTGTCTGCAGTCCGCTTCTGAAAACATGTATATATATAATATATATGGAAATATTTTCGGTAAAAATATGCGACTATTAAGTGCTCACATAGAAAAGCCGCAAAAACAAAAAGGTTCGCTGCAAAAAGGACATGCAATGGCAAATATTTGAGAAAGACCTTGACAAATGAACGTGCTTGGTGGAATTAAAATATACAAAGGCTTAGTTAGCTGAGAAATATGTGACTTAAAAATATCTGACTTAGAAATATGTGAGAAATTACGTATATTTATATATTATTTCTGCCGAACACTTGAATATTGAAGTGTTTTTGCACTTAAGTAAGTTATGTTAGCAGCTAAAAGGTACATGTAGTCAGTTTGGTATGCTTAAGAAGTGGCTAGACGAAAATTGTAAAATTGATTGTCAGTTTTTTTTTATAAAATTTACATATTTACGTGTCTTTATGTATTCATAGACGCCAGTATGTGGTCACACACATGAATTTATCTCGAGATTTTCAAGAAAGTAAAATTTGCTCACTTTGAATATACTTTGGGTTAGCTCAAGCAAACTTATTTTCAATTGTTTAGCCATTTATTTTATAAATATTTTTTCTAAAACCATTATTTCATATTAATTTGTGTTTGATGTGGGAATTTTCTGGCTGCGAAAATTAATTTTCACGAAACGTTTGCCGATAACAATAACCACATGTGCCTAATCGTTGCCATATTTTTTTGTCTTTATTGCTTTCGTTGGTCATTTAGCATATTAACTCTTAAACTTTTGCGCACATGGATATAGATAGGTCACACTGACTTTTTAGAAGTCGAGTATGGAGTTTTTGTTGCAAACTTATAAGCGTCTGAACAGGAAATAAGTAAAGTTGGTGTAGTCAGTTGAACATTTTTGTAATTCATAAATCATTTCAAATTTCCAAGGTTTTTATGTCAAACAATCAGTAGTTGCTTTCCAAAATTTCAGTGTATAAAACCACTAAAGTACATAAAATTTAATTCGTATTGAAGCAAATGATAATAAAATATCACATCACGCCATTTATTGATGTTTTGTAGAATTTCAAAGGCTTATAATAAAGTGAAATTGATGTGATATAAAAACACTTCAATTTATTACCTTTGCTTCTTGTTACTTGTGTCCTACATATTGCTATTTAGTCCTAAATTGTCGCTCGATAGTGTGTCATATAATCATATACTTATATCTCTTCAGCATATTATATTGATTAGACTGCTTCAACAAAATTTTTTGATTTTTTTTTCAACTCTTACTCCCTCAAATGTCAGTGATTGACAAAGAAAAAATCCTCCCTCAAGCCAGGCGTGAGTGAAAATGCTGTAAATACAAACGCAGAAAAAGAAGAAGAACTTGTTCGTTCTCCTGACCGAGGTTTCCAACTCTGGTCGCGATAGTGGGCCCCGGAAGAAGCCAAACAAGAAGAAGTTGAAGGCAAAATCAAGGTTTAAAGCGACGATCGGAATATGCAACCGTCTCGAAGGCAAGTCCAGCGTGAAGGAAGAGGAGTTTGAGAACGCCCGAGCACACTTTGCTACTTGTAACTAGTACAATGTCTCGAATCCACCGTATACGAATCATATGAGGAGCATATCGCTAAAAAGAAGCAGCGCTTAACGGAGAGCGAACCGAAGTCGCCGTTGAAAAAGAGAAAGCGCAGGGACGTAGCAAACGTGTCATGCACGCGGACGGCAGACCGATAACGTCCAAGGCTGGGGCGGCAGCCAATGAGATTGCGAAACGGCATTTGACTGCAGTAACCCGCAATGACAGATATCACAGCAGCAATGGAAAATAGTGTAAATGAAGAACTCTTCTCGAGAACAGGCGCCGAAACAAGTCAAAAGGTAAAAGGTAACAAGTATACCCCACATGGTGAACCCGGAACATGCTCTGTGACTAATACAACGACAGAATCCAGTCGTGCCGACTAGCGACTGAAGGGTGTTAGGCGTGGCGAAATCGGTAAACGAAGATGGAGGCCAAAGCTACATACTCCAGATCAGATCAAGGCGGCAAAGGCTATCTCGTACGCGAGGTTCGGGAAGATGGCGTGAGGCCAAGTCAAATAAATTCATTTCAGTCCTATATTATTGATTGATGTGATTACTTAAAATAACTGAAATTAAACAACAGTTTTTCTTCGACACAGAGCACTTGGAATCCATCAAGCACCAAACCTTGAATGGATGCCTACAAAAAGCTATCGGACATTAGAAGCTTCATCGAAACCACAAAATGGTTTAAAAGAGAAGACGAAACGTTATAACAGTAAAAAAAAAGTTCTGCGACAAATGCATCGAAATGGCACAGCTAGTGATAATTGAGCACGAAAGACAACAGGGCTGCATCTGATAGGTTATAGATCAATTTTTATTAATAAAACATTACACCCCATCTCTTGATATTATTTAAATATATATCACATGAGTTGACAATACATCACATGACTTTATTACTGTAGAAATAGATTGATAGCATCATTTCATTCCTTTTATACTTTATAAGTGATGAAACGAACAAACAACTAGCTACCAAATAGGCATATAGAGAAAGTATACCCCTTTTTGGCTCTACGCGTTAAGCGAAGTTAAAGGGAAATTCTTTACACCCGTTTCTAACCCATGAAAACCCAAGGTGTGATGTGACTTTATAGTAATATGACTATATTCGCATATATACATACCCTTTAACCAATAAACTCACATCACTTCACATGTAAAGTAAAAGACTAGTGTGTGCTCTAAAATTCAAGTATATGAATTAATATAATAAAATTTTAAGAAAATAAACATTTTTACACACCAGCTCGCCTCAAAATTTTACTAAGCCTTTAGTACTGAACCTAAGCATAAAACTGAGCCAAGATAAGTGCTCCGAAAACTTAAAATGCATACTCCTTTACTTATATAATGCCGCCAGCTAGGTATGTATTTTGTTTAAAGTACGCTTAAAAGAAATAAAATACAAGTTTTATGTGCATTCATATATTCTATATATAGTATATTATATATGTATTATATGTGTGTGCCATAAAAGACGCCTGTTAACCCTATAACGGCAAACTTAAACTGCAAACAGACTTGTAGCACTTTTGCCTATAAATATGTATGCATTTGTATATGTGTATGTATTTATATTCAAAGGTATGCATTTACAAATCTACCTACAAATTTTATACTTCTATTAAAGCAAGCTCACACACACAAGCATAGGTGGATATTTACACATGTAGCTGCAGTGTTTACAGCTACAACCCATTTGGCGCTGCAATAGAATATTCAAAGTGCAAAGTACAGACATTTTCAAAGTAATTTTATTGAAATTATTTAACTTTCCATAAGAGCACACACAGCTGCCCATACTGGCACAGCGCACATCCACTTACCTACTACTTGTACATATGTGTGTAGAGGTGAGTGTGTTGGATTTTAAGTTTTTCTGTTTGTAAACAAGTTTGCGTAAGTTCTGCAGCCATATCAACGGTGTATATATGTAGTAGGTGTGCGTGTATGTACATATATTAGTGTGTGTGTGTGGCAAGTATGCGACTTGCTCTCGGCTGTTTGCTGCTAAGCATCTCTTTAATCCACTTTTTGCTGCATACTTTTATGGGCGTATGAGATTTCTTGTTTACATGTTGTTCGGTTAGGTTGGCAAGTCGGCAAGAGGCCACAAGCTGCTGAATGGATTTCCATATGAGCAAGTATGTTCATGTGTGTGTGTGCTATATGTATAGATGCAAATTTATAGTTGAGAAAATTGTTTAATTTAAAAGTGTTAATTTCTGCTTGCTGCTGGTATCAAATAACGGTAAGTGCTAGCTTGAACTATAGCGTGCATTTTCACATTTTAGAAAACTAAATAAATGAAATATGTAAATATGTACAAGAAATGTATATGCTAGCTTACTTTCTCATGAGAAATTTCTGAAATTTCTTGCTTTATTTTATTTGAAAAAATTCCAAATTTCATTAACCCACTGACTGCCATTTGCCGTGCTGCCTACTAATGCAAATAAATTGCCTGCATAACAGTAATATTTAATAACCAGCGCACTTTCATTATTTTTTCTTTGACACTTGCAAGGAAAACTTTCTAAGCTGCGCTCAAATGGTCGAGCAAATTCTTGCTAAAGTTCCAACTAAAAAAACAAGAAAAACAAGAAAAAAATTACAACAAATTGCAACAGCCGAACCAATCAGGCGTGTCATATTAAAGTGGTGCGAAGAGGAAAAAGCGTGTACCACAAAAAGCGAAGGCAAAGAAATGTATGTAAGCAAAAGTTTCTGCTGTTCTTCCGCCAGGCAGCATGTGGTTTTCTAATTATGAAATACTTGTGGGCCAAAGCAGCGTAGGCTTCCAATAAAGGATTAAAGCAAAAGTTGCCGGCATAGAGCTGACAGCAGCAGCATGCAACAAGCTAACGGCATGTCTTAGTAGCGCAGCACAGCAGTTTGAGCAAAGTGCCTGTAAGACAGCCAATCACTTGTCTGAAGTTGGAAATTTCACTTGAATTTGCGGGCAGCGCTGGCACCTTTGATGGCTTCAATCGCTGTTGCAAGCTTGTTGCTTTCTTGGCAAAATGCTTTGTTGTAAGTGTAAGCGCTGTATGCACATATGTTTTGTTTGAAGCTTTATAGCGTGCGTTTAATGCTGCGCAACATTGCGGCAAAGCGGCTTTCAATTAATTGAAGTTATTTTTTTATGCTCTTTGGAGCGCACAAAAGTAATCATATATGGTTTTTATTGGTAACTGTAAGTCATGCTGATATCTGAAAGAAACTGAAGCGAGGTTAATGCCATAAAAAGATAATTTTGCAAAATTTTAGATTAAATTTTCTACATAATCGCCTTTTAGCTCAATAAATTGGTAGTCGAAAAAGTCTTTTCGTATTTTGCCAATAGATGTCGTTTCAGTCGTGTATCTCCAGTGCTACCAATCACATTTTATCATACCATACAGTGTTGGAAAGCTTCATTTAATCAAAAAAAGTTAAATTCTAGAAATTACAAAAAAGTTACAGTTGTTCAAAAATGAGTGAAAATAAAGAGGAAATTCGCTATATTCTGAAATTTTTGTATTAAAAAAAATGTTTGTATAAAAACAAAAATTGTATAAAATACCACGCAAGCCAACAATGAAATTTGTGAAGTTTACAGAAACGATGTTGTATCAGTACGTGTAACACAACAATGGTTCGGTCGCTTGCGTTCTGGAAATTTCGAAATTTCGATTTATGATTTCTCAAGCGAAAAAAATTGCAAAAAGTGGTCGACGAAAATGGTACATATTTGTTTATTTATTTATTATTATAAATATAAAAAAATAAATTAAAATTTAGTAAGAAATACGAGAACACTTTTTCGACTACTCAGTATTTGACCCAGCGATACCCCAACTTCCTGGTGTGAAATTTATAAAAAATCGATTCTTTTTCTTTTTTTAATATTTCGATATCTTACACATTTAAAAATATCATATTTAATGTTTAAGTCCATATCTGAAATTGTTTTATAGTTTTGCCTAAAATTTCTCAAGCTGCAATGCTGATGATGACGCTGTCTACTAGCGGTACTAGGAAATTAGTATACAGGATTATTGTGATATCAGCTAGATGGATACTGTGGATTCACCTGCTTGCATTGTTGGGCATGAAAAGCCCTATTAATGGAATACGCAAAAAATTGCCGGCTTCTCTACTGCCAAAAAGACATGGCTACCCGTCCATCCTAACAAACAAAAATTTAAATCTCAAACAACATAAGTTCGTGAAGAGTCACTACTCGGTATACACTATAGAATATATCGTTAGTCGTCCCTTTTCTGAAAGGGAAGTTAGGAACGAGATTCAATCATGAGATAACTCAATCATAGCTGCCATCAATATTAATCCACGTGGTCGTGCTGAAGAAGCACCACAGAAGCTGACGGTGATGATTCCTGGATCCAAGGTTACAAATGAAACTGGTAAAACACTCGCCGCTGAAGCTGTACCTTGGCGCTCTATGAGGGCCTCAGTTGTCCTTTGTTGATTTTTTTTTGTTTACTCAAACATTTTTAATCATCAGTTTGATTACGTCTGGATTTTTATTAATTTAACAACATTTATATGGCATTATGTGAATTAAAGAACCTCACTAAAGTAAATAAAAAGTTCAGTCACCCAGTTGAAATCGCCCTAATTCGTTTATATTTAAACAAGTTTTTCTCGAAACACCATTTTCCGAATTTGATACCTCGAAAAACGTCATGTAACTATTTTCTGAATATTTTGTATATAATACTACATATGGTACATGTATCATCGGATTTTTGAACTGAACAAAAACCGCCAAAAATGACAAAGGCTTGGGAAAAAAAATACTTTTTTTGAAATCGCTGTCATCTTGCCAATTCTTTATCTTTTTTCATCGTAAGTCGTTAAATCTTAGGTTTTTACTAATATTTCCGCGGTTAATAGATCCTTCTCGCGCAAAATAATTTGCAAACGATCTAGAATATTCTTCGTGACATCAATTACTTTTTTGGATAAATGCTGGTCTCCTAGCTACATACTATTCCAGCGGGATGTCCCTTGTAGAAGCAGCTTAGTAGAAATATTTTCATTCTTCCTTCTTGACTCTAACGCATTTAAAATCTCCAAGCTAAAACACTTCAGATCTCGCAGCTTCAAACATCACACTGAGCTACCTGGAATATATTTTTATGAATTTTGGAATGCAAAGCGCGAGCCGCGACTTGAAGATCAGTGATAAAAACTAACCTAACCTAACGCTTCATAAAACACAAAAGTTAGTAATTTTTGGGTTGTTAATGTTTCTTTTAGTACATTTGTGTGTGTGATCATTAGCTTGAATACACTATTTTTTTGTGTTTTTGGCCAGGGTAATGTTTACAAGGCTTTGTTCTTAATTGCACGAAACGGCTTTCCGGTGGCTCCTCTCTTTATTCCGTTATTTTAAGAACTCTGTGTTATTATTTTCATAAGCTGTGTTGAAAAAGAATAAAAACTAAACAAAGAACAATTTAACTATAATTTAAGAAATAATAAAACAACAAAAGCAAATCACAAGGTCGTTGACCTTCAGAAAGTCCAGGTAATTAAAAAATGAAACCTTTAATAATTATTACTTCAGGTAGGAAAAAGTTATCAAGTAATTCAGGTAGCAGGTAGCTGGTAGTACAAGGACATTATCGGGTAAGCGGGCACGCCCCTTTCCCAAAACGATTATGAATTTAAGTTATCCTTTCCCGTGTTCAGAAAAATCGTATATAAACTGGTGCAAGATCACCAGAGCTACAGTTGTAAGCTGCAAGCGCTCACAAGAACTACTAAGTATTCTAAATTATTTCCACGAAGTTTCAACTTAAATTAAAGAAGAACAAGATGACTTTCTATCAACAACCCGATCAAGCAAAAAAGTAAGCATTTTCTAACTATTAAGTTAAGCAGTCAAATAACTTATAGCTTATATTCTTACAGATTATACTACTCCAAGATGTGGAACGGCGACTACCGTCCAGAGAACGGTGTGAGCAGCTCAACGGCTGGACACAAGCCTAACAATGGGAATGCCAGGAATGGTGTTCTGCAGCAGCAACGTCAACAAAATCGACCACAACAACCACAGCAACAAAATCGACCACAAAAAACACAACAACAACATCGGCAACAGCAACAGCACTGGCCTCAGCAGAAGCCAGTCAAGCAGCTCGGCCTGACGTCCGCCATCAGCTTGGCTGAGCCCAGTACTGAAGAATTGCTGCAGACCGCTGAATTAAACAAAGCTTTAGAACCATTTGATGTGTTCGAAACTCAAGCGGAGCTTAATCAGCGCATGCAAATCTTAGCTAAGCTCAATACGCTGGTCAAGCAGTGGATCAAAGACGTCTCAATAGCAAAGCATGTGCCCGAGGCCGCTGCCGAAAAGTTGGGTGGCAAAGTCTACACTTTCGGTTCATATCGTCTGGGCGTACATCATAGAGGCGCCGATATTGATGCGCTCTGTGTGGCGCCACTTTATGTCGAACGCACGGATTACTTCACCACATTCTTTGAGTTGTTGAAGCAGCAAGCCGAAGTGACCGAGTGCCGTGCGGTGGAAGAGGCCTTTGTGCCGGTCATAAAAATGAAATTTGATGACATTGAAATTGATTTGTTGTTTGCGAGTCTGTCGCTCAAGGAGATACCGGACGATTTCAGTTTGAGCGATAATAATTTGCTGCGCAATCTGGATCCGCGTTCGGTGCGCAGTTTGAATGGCTGCCGTGTGACCGACGAAATACTGCAACTAGTGCCGAATGTAGAGAACTTCCGCTTGACGTTGCGAGCGATCAAGTTGTGGGCAAAAAGTGAGCATCACGCATTGAATTAATTAAAATATTTTATATATTTAAACTAACATCATTTTTTTTACTTGCAGAACATGGCATTTACTCAAATTCGCTGGGATACTTTGGTGGCGTGACATGGGCGATGTTGGTGGCGCGCACCTGTCAGCTTTATCCGAATGCTACGGCCGCCACGCTCGTGCATAAGTTCTTTTTGGTCTTCTCGCGTTGGCAGTGGCCACATCCGGTGCTGCTCAGACAACCCGAAAATGTAAATTTACGGTTTCCGGTGTGGGACCCACGTGTGAACGCTGCGGATCGCTATCATCTGATGCCCATAATAACACCGGCATATCCACAACAAAACTCCACATTCAACGTGTTGGAGTCAACCAAAAAGGTTATAGTTAAGGAACTCAACCGTGGCTTGTCCACGCTCGATGAAATTATGCGCGGAAATGCTTCATGGAACCGACTCTTCCAGGCGCCAAGTTTCTTTTATACATACCGCCACTTTTTGGTGCTTTCAGCCTCCTCAACAACTGCTGCTGATCAGCTGGAGTGGTGTGGCCTAGTCGAATCGCGGATACGCCTATTGGTTGCTAATCTAGAGCGCAATGAACATATTTCATTGGCGCGCGTGAATCCGAAATGTTTCGACTATAAGAAGTGTGATGCAAAGACGCAGAGTGAAAGTGGTACTCCAACAGCTTTCCAAGCACCATTCTGCTCGATGTGGTTCATCGGCTTGGAATTCGCAAGCGCTAAGAATTTGAATGTGAACCTTACAGCGTGTATACAAACCTTCACTGACCAGGTCATGCAGCATGCGGCAAACATAAATATGCTGAAATATGGTATGCAACTTGACACGTGTCACGTGAAGCGTAAGGACCTCTCGCAGTATTTGGATAAGGATTTTTTGAAACGCGAACGCAAAGCCATGGAGCAACATACGAATTTTGAGAATGCAATTTCAGCGAAGGCCAAACGTTCGTCATCCGAGATGTCTTCAGAGGAAGAGGGTGGTATTGCCAAGAAGTCGCGCTCTAGCGGATCGGAAGATAGTTCTTAGTTTTATATATGTTTTGTAGAGGTATAAAACGAACTAGAAAGAAATGTATTATTGTTTAATATTACTAAATTTCGAAAAAAATAATTTTGTTAACTCTTATTATTCGTGTGCAGTTGAAATGTATTTTTTCTATAAAATATATATATAAAAATATAATAAAAAAATGTTGTAAATGGCAAACAAATTATTCAAAATTTCATCATATTAACCTGATTTCAAAACCACATTAATAAAATTAGAAAAATAAAATAAAATGTTTTTAAATAAAGTTTTTAATTAAATTTTCACATTTTGAAAAAAAAATTAAAAATTTGAAATTCGAAATTTTTTAGGTTAGGTTGGGTTTAACGGCTGATCTAGAGATCGCACCTTGACCGCATAAACATTGTAAAAAAAGTACGAGAAAACTATAATTAAATTCCCGGGGTAATTGATATTTCCAAAAAAACCAAATTTTGCTAAGTTGGTAGGACTGTCCTTAAACACTATTCCAAATATGAGCGCGATCTGTCAACCCGTTTGTTTACAGCAGCTGATTAAGTCGGTACACCTCAGCAGTGCGTTCCGATTTTTACAATGGATAAAAATATCGAACAAAAAATTTGTCTCATATTTTGTCTTTGTAACAAAATTTCGTGCGCGGATACGATGCAAATATTGGAAAAGACTCACAATGATTCAGTTTTATCAAGAACACAAGCATACAAGTGGTAAAAGGTCTTTAAAGTGGATCGAGATCGTTCATGATATTCGTCCTGAATGACCATTGACCTTTTTAACTGATGAAAATATGGTATTAAAGAGTGAAAGATATGGTGCTTAAAAATCGTCAGGCAAGTATTAGAGAGAGGAGAAAGCAGCTCGACAACTCTCCTGAGCCCGTTGGTATGGTTTTGATGGATATATTTGGTATGAAAAGGGTTCTTGCTCGCCTCATCCCCATAAAACTGATTTTTTTCACAATGAATACCGTAAACAAGTATTTTTGAACATGCTTGATCGTCGAATATCGATCTCACATTCTTGCCGATGAGACATGAGTTTATGAGTTTGACATGCAAACAAGTCAAGAATCATCGGAATTGAGTTTTTCCCCCTCAATTCCGATCATTCCGAAACCAAAACCACCATGCAAAACTCGCTCACAATCAAGATGATGATCATTCTATTCTTCGATATTCATGGTTTGGTGTATCATGAATTTATTCTGGTCGTTTTCAGTTGATCGGAGAGAAAACACGAAATTCGCTTAAGGAGCTGAAGGTCATCCCAAAAAGTGCTTCTGAAATGTGTTTTGAAGACTGGAAAAGTCGTTGGCATAAATCGAGGGGATTACTTTGAAGGCGACAAAATAAATATATTCATTAATATTTATTTTGTCGCCTTCAAAGTAAGTATTTTCCACCGTCCGTTGTGGACCCTAAAAATAAATCTTGTATTCCGAACTTACAACTCTTTAACTCCGGTAAAATATTTGAAAGTGTGAGTGACCAAGTGTTTGTATCTTAATCTCACAAACGAAGGATAGTCAAGACGGAAGTGCTTCGATGTATCCACCTCAACTTCTTCCATGCAGGTTTTGCAGCTAACATCCGGTAAACATGAACGTTGATAGGGCAATGATCTGTTAGATCATCCGCAACTAGGGAGAGTTCTCTTGAAGCCCAGCTATTGAATAGTAGAATATACGAGGAGAGTGGAGCAGCGACCCGCTCTCATTCTATTTATAGCGGAGCTAGGAGTACTTTTTCTTGCCAGCTCATCAGTTTCACAGTTACCTGCGATTCCGCTATGTCCTAGCAATTCTCTGAAGGCGGCTGTAGTTCGGAGCAGTAAATATACTGCTACCTTGTTGGCAACAAACTCGACTTGAAAACAGTCAGGAAGTCTGGAACTGTGGTTGAAGAAGAGTTCCTGATAATGTACCCTCCCACCATACGTCCCACCAAGCTTTGACCCATTCGTAAAGAAGCTCAGTGCCTCCTTCCTACAACGGCTTCTACGCAACCACAACACCCTCGCCAGTATGTGGGCAGGAAAAAGCCGTCAGAGTTTGGTTTGGCAACCACATAATCTTAGTGGATGCGCTATAAGGTCAAAGTGTGTGAGATTTTCAGAATGTTCAGACATGCGTTCATTTTTAAAAAAAATTTAATAAAATCTAGAAATAAATTCTAAAAATTTATTTTAAAGCGCTGCGCTCACACTCCCTCCGACTTGGCGGGAATCAACAAACGAGGCACAACAACTTAATGTACCGCTACAACAAAAGTTTCAGGATTATTGTAGTATTGTCAGCATTCCGTGGGTTCATTGCAATACATGCATAGGTCAAATGCACAAGTTTCAGAAGTTTCGCAACACTTCTACAACAACAACGCAACTAGCTGCTAGTTGTAACGAGCTATGCTAATGTTTTGCGCCGCCACACTACACTTCTGCTTATGAATATGGCCGGCGAGCTTATGCACACAAGTATTTGCTGTGCAAAGTTTCTTGTTTATTGCTGTTGTTTTTGCTGTATTTTGTTGTCATTGTTTATTTACAACTGAAAGTATGCAAACTACAAGTATTTCACGAGCTGCTAAGCACTTGCCTGCGTAGAGAGTGGTGAGAGACTTGGGGGTAGGTAAAAAAGAGATGGTGAGAATGAGAGGCACATGAACGCGCAGCAGCTGGAGCCAAACTTCAGCAACCAAAATGCAATGCCGGTTTCCTGCCCTCCGAAATTTCAACATTGGATTGACCAGCTTAGGCAAAAGAAAAGAGTTGCTTGGTGGGCGTAAAAATGCGCAGTGTACAGTTGTAAACTGGCAGCCACCACTTCCTCTAACAACAGAAAGTATATTTACAGTTGCTGGCCTCTACAGCTGCACCGCATGCCGCTTGCAACTTTATTTTGCTTTCATTTGAGTGTTATTCAACTTTTTAATAGTCACCTTTTAGGCGCATTACTTACAAAAGCACGCCAATAATCCGGCCTAATTACATTTACAGCTTAAGTTTTATTTATAGTCTGTTGCCCACCCACTGCTGCTACCCTTCACTGCCGTTTGTTGTTGCTGCATGTATAGCTCTTGTTGTTGCTTTGGTTATATTGCCTTCACCTTGCTGTAGCTTGTTTGTTATTTTAATATTTGAGCAGTTTGCTTGCATATAAACGCCGTGTTAATTCACTGCTTAGTTTATTATGGCTCTATTTACGCGCATACACAAAGTAGTCGGTAATCCCTGGGCATTTGCCGCAATAAAATATGTAATTTTCCTAATGAAAGTGCGACTCGACGCCAAGAGCGCATGCAAAAGTGCGCATCTCTAAACGGTTAGCCGGCATTTGGCGTGCTAAAAAAGTATTATAAGATTTATGCAATGCATTTATGATTTCATAAAGCGATACACTAAATACCGAAGGTGTAGCTGCTTTGCTCTATGGATATTTTATGACTGGAGGTTATGCGCGAGTCATGCTTGCGGCCGACTGGAATTTGTTTAGAAATGAACATAAATTCAAATTAGTTAGTTTAATAGTGTGGAACAATAGATTATTGAGGTAGTAAGTAAGGTGAGACCATATTTCAAGTCTAAGCGATAATTTAAAAAATAGTTTCTGACGCTCATGGAGTCATACGGAGTCTTAATTAGACGAACAGATGAATGAAAGTATGTTCATGAATGGAAAAAAATAGACTTTGAAGTAGTTACAATGAAGAAATTCAATTGAATTTCTGGAAAAAATACTCTTGCAAATATTCCTCTGGGTTTTTGGGAAAATTCCGCTTATAAATATTCCTCAGGTCTCCTAAGCCGATAGTAACCTCTTATCGCAAACACTAGCAACAAAAGTAATACTGCCGAAGGATACGGCACTCAACAGAATTTGAATAGGAAAAAAATCACGATCCGTTTTTATTGCATAGAACCGACTTTCGTAAGAAGGCATGCTGCAGGTTTAAGTTGCCAACCTTATATTGGGTAGTCGAAAAAGTCTTTTCGTATATCTAATCAAACCTCAACTTATTCTTTTATATTTTTATCTAATTTATAATGAACTTTTACCAACCGAAATATGAATCAATGCTCGACCAGGCCGGAGTAACCCATAGTGGATGATTCTCTTCCAATCTCATCAAACACTTAGTATAACCTTTCGAGGCGTCAATCCTGGCTTTGAGACCTTTTTCTGAGCTTCACTACGCTTGGAATATAATCTTTTGTACATTCACATTATTATCGTACTTGATCAATCTTCCGTCTCCTGTTACCATTCGCTATGAATGCCTTATATATACATATATACATCTATTGACAAAATGCGAAAAAACTTTTTCGACTACCCAATAATTATGAAGACAAAATCTGGCATAAAGCTACGATTGGCGCAGATTTTTCTAAAAAATAGTAAATTTAAGATTTTCTAGCAACAGCCTTTTTAGAAACACCTTAATTTAAAAAATGTATACTAAAATTTAGAACCACCCTAATAAAAAAAATATAAAAATAAAATATAATAAGTGAGTAAATCCAAATACAAAAAACCCAAAAAGTTGATTTACCAAGAGATGTACTGCAATTTTTTAGCGCAACAAACCATAACACAAGCCCCCATGGTGCACCACGTCGTATACGTAACCCACAATTACGCCACTCAACTCACAACCGTACTCAACTCACTCAACTTTAACAACAAATTACGCTTTTAAATTGCAATCGCGTCATAAATATATTGCACTTTAACGTTATTAAAGCACCATTTCAATCGTAGCGCAACAACACCAATTTCAACGCTGAATTTTAAACAATTTTACACCTGTCCCCCTTAACCCAGCCTTTGCGCCGAAATGGCGAGCGCATAAAATGCATTTCAGCGTAGCGAAAGTGGCGGAAGAAAAATGTGTGTAAGTTCGAGAATTACGGCAATAAAATGTAAAGCGAAGCATGAAAACAACTACAGCAAAAATAAAGTAAGGAAAGTGAGCTGAAAAAAGGAAAATAACAAAAAAGTAGAAAAAATGAAATGAAAAAAAAAAACATTGTATTAACAAGATTGAAGTGCAGCGCAACACATTTGAGTAGGAAAAATTTAAAATAAAATGAAAGTGGCGCACAAGTGAGGAAAAAAAGCTGCAAACATAGTGAGCTCGGCAAGTCATGTTGCATATATGCGCGCTTACATGCAGACCTAACAGCGCAGCACAATGCGAGGAAAGTATTTGCATGCGTTTATATATATTTCTGCCTTAATATAGAGCATATAAGAAAAAATTGCATAAAATAGCATAAAATATGTGATAAAAAGCATATTATATAAAACTCTGTATGTAGCGCGCATTTTAATTGTGACCAGTGATATGGAAAAGTGCAACGACTCACTTTTGTATGTGTGCGTGAACTCAACGTGCAACAACGAAACAGTAATGAAGTGCAAGTTGGGCGTTAAAAAAGGTGGAAAATTGTTAAAACAACACGAAGCGAATACGAAAATAACAAGAAAAAACAAGAAAACGGGCGAAAATAATACAGCCAGGAATATAGCTAAGCAAAAAAAAAAATAAAAATAAATTAATTTAAAGTTACTTCAAAAATATTTAATTCAAATTTTTAGAAGTTAGTTTACTCATATATTTGAGAATACATAGAGATTATAGTACTTTCGGTGAATATTTTCGAAGTCATAGGCAAATTTGAAAAGACGTTTCAAGGTGCTTGGAAATTTTGGTCAAAATCATTTTTTTTTGTTATTTTTTTTTTGAGAAACCGCTTTCTCAAAATATTTCATTTTGTTTTTTAATTTCAGAGGATCCAGTTTAGAGACATAATGGTCACCGTAAAACTTTTTTTTTTGAGAGTAGCTGCCGAAGATCACTGTAGTTCTTTTCCAAATAAATATGTTCTATATGTTATAGATATGTACATATATAATATTTTAACTATAATCAATAATAATACCATAAACATACATTATATTGAAATCAACTAAACAACACCGTAGGCCTAAATTTGAAGGCGCTCAGACGAACAGCTTTAAATGCGTCAGCTGTTCACTAGTAATAGTTGCCACAACAAATACTTACACCACTACAAATATATGTAAATAATATAACAAATTGCATACACCTACAGATATTTATACGCAAATTAGCGAATGCCGTGCTGATGATCAGCGCCCTGGGCTTGCCAGGCACCCAGGCGGTCTATCGATACCGCAAATATGAGAAATTACATATTATGCGGTTATGTTGCAGACGTAAATACCGAAGTCACAACAAGATGCCACAAACTAGCCAAAGGCCGAAACGGCGACCAACCATACGACCGAGCGTCACACCAGGTATGTGTGCTGTTGACAGGCGCGCAACAACACTGAACACCGGCAACCGTAAGCCAAAGCCTCAATGCTCAGCGTTCATGTGCGCTGCTGTGGAAAGCTGTGCACAGCTGCGAATATACTTAGCTATAATGATATGTGAAGTGGACAAGTGGATTTTGTTGCATAAATTTACAGTTTGACACTAGGCAATGCGCTGCCTACAGGCGGTTACAGATAATGGCGTTTTCAGCATGAGAGAGAAAGCCCGGCGGTGCTGCTATTGCAACAATGTTGCCGACAGGCAGTGTGTTGTTGATATTTCAGCTGAAATTTCACATTTGCGAAGGGAGAGGCTTATTGTTTTAATTTTTATTTAAATTAAATTATTTGAAAATTGTATTTGATCAGCAATTATGTTGGCAAGTGCTCTTGAAATGCTTCATTTAACTAGGTATTTGTGGCAGGGTATATAAAACGTACTTAGAAACTTTCAACATTACTAGTGGTATAATATTATTATGGTCGATATGTACCTTACCTATAACGATGCACAGAATTTCCAAATAAAAATATTTTTGTATTTTCTGGCGCTCAATGTGAAAATAACTGTAAAAGCTTTGGTAGCATTACACGGAACTCGCTAAGGCGCTTAATTGTAGGTATTTTTACATATTTTAGTGAATATCCGTCGCTAAAATTATGATGAATTTGGGCGTATGTGAATTCTGTTAAAAAGTTGCTTTACCGGGTAGTTGTGAATTATATATTATTTTTGAGAAAACAGTACTAAAAAATAAATTAAAATAAAATTTCGGTCATTTAAATATCAGTTGTTAGGTTATATTCAGGGTATAACATTCAGTTTTGTACAAACATGCAAATTATGCAGCCTGGGCCTAAATGCTCGCTATGAATATAGCGTAGACTTTGAAAGGAACAGAAAATTTTTTATTAATTTTTTATAATTTTTTTATTTGGAAATTTTCCTGTTAATATATGAGCACCAAATAAGCCACCGAGTATCATATATGGCTATCACCCAGTTCTTTCACAACTAAAGAGGTTCGTGCTAAGTACAAACCTTCGTATATTTTGAATTCTACCAGGCAACTATAATTCCGATTACCGAAATGCATTACTTACCATTACTTAACAGTACCATTTAATAGAGGCGAAGTAATCAGTATTGCAATTTAGGCGATATAATCAGTAATGCAAATTTTTATCGTGATAACCATATTACATTACTTGCAAATACTATGTAATGGAAGCGAAATAATCAGTAATGCAATTTCGTAATTTATGAAATAATCAGTAATGCAAATTTTTATCGCGATTACCGAATTACATTACTTACCATTACATACCAGTACCATGTAATGGAGGCAAAATAATCAGTAATGCAAATTTCTATCTCGATTACCGAATTGCATTACTTACCAGTACCGTGAAAAGGAGACGAATTAAACTCTAATGCAATTTCGTAATAGACGATATAATTAGTAAAACTAATTTGTATCATGATTACCAATGACCTAACACTCTAAACAATGTTTACTAGTACTATGAATAATAAACGAAGTAATCAATACTAATGAGCACCAAGTAATATAAATGAAGTAATCATTATGTAATGCAAATTCGTAATTTAATTTTCGAAAAACAAAAAATTTAGTAAAAGCTATACAAATCTTTATGACATGACCACAAAACCGGCGTCGCACAACATGAATGTACAAAACGGAGAACTTCCAATACAGACAATTCGGTGGAGATATTTGAAATGGATTTTAAAGAGTTGGAATGGTAGACGATTCGATAGAGATTTTATGAAACGGATTTTAAGGAAGTTTGAATGGTAAAGTGTGACATTTGAATATGTGTTGTGCATAATATTAAAATTGGGTGGGGAAGCTCAGTGTACGATAAGGTATTTAAAGATTATTTGAAGCTTAAAAGATAATTTAGAAAGCTGAAACAGTTCGAAACCCCAACAGCGGATTTTCGACATTTTTTCTTGTCTTTTCCTGATGGTCGACATACCTTTACATACTTTTGAATGCGTTTTTGAAGCAGTTTGGCTGGTTTAAGTGTACTGAGTTTGAACTTTTAACGTCATTGTATTTGACATGTCAAAAACCGCATAACCTCAAACTTTTTGCGAAACATTATAGCGTCGGATAACTCATCAATTCATAAACAGATGTCCCAATTAAGCTTTTAGAGATTTTATCAGTCCACTCTTATCGACATCCATTGCAAATATTGATAGTTATTACTTAAGGTAGGAAAAATATTCTTGATAACATGAATTTTTCGAAAAAAAGTGTACTAAAATAAAGGAATGACGAGAAAAGTTTGGTATAGATAAACCATAATGTATATAAATTCAGCGTAATTAGTTAAACATTCGCTTTATATAGCTTATTCCAGTACTACTTCATCCGTAACAGATTATGTGTTTTAAGAGAAAAGTCCAAGAGCCCTTGGCTTGCTTGTGAAAAAATATAAACATAATAGAACTGAAACAGTCAAATGCATAAAGAATTGCCACAATTAGTGTTTGTTGTGTCTTACACTAGAGCCTTTTGCATACCTTCATATTCCGCTTTTAGCCGCCAGTTAGACAAAACTAAAAAAGTACCTTTACCTTTACCTCTTTATGAAATCTTTTCAAATTTCTACAAATTTCTACAAATTTTTATTTTCATCACACATAATTCTTCATACTTGCTTATTATAACGACTCTATTACTATTTTTTACATATCACATCTTTACAAGCACGCTCGCCTAAAATTATGCAACGAATTTGCAAGCATAACAAGCTTATAAATGAAAGTAAGCACAAGCATATCGCCTTGTGCCGTTATCCCATGCATAAGCATATGTATGCTTACATAATAGTATAATTCTGGCACACATTTAGGCGCAATACAGCGAAAACAGCTAACACACACACCTTAACAGTTCATAAAATAAAATCATAAAAACCAGGCAGGCAATAAGCGCTGAGGGGCGAAAATACAACAAATTTTTTTGTTTTTGTATAAACTGTTATCTACTATTCCCAACCCAAGTACGGCACGCTTTTTGAATTAGGCCACACAAAGGAGCTAACAACAATACCCCAAATGGTGCTGCACAACAACAATATGCTACAACATTTATTTAAATGAGTGCTAATGTAGGTAAATACAGCAGATATGGTTGTATGCGAGCATTTGTATGAATTTAGCAGCATGCAACCACAAAGGGGACGCACAAATGGAGCGCATAATAACACAAAGAAACTGCGCGCCTATACATATGCAAGCATTTAAGTGAATATTTGTATGAGAGTGTGTGCATGCTTAAATAAATTCATATGCTGGCCCAAATTTACTTGAGTAAACCTGTTATTATCTAGGTCTTTTTGGTTGAATTGCAGCGCATGGCTCATATGCGCCTAAAAATGTGCTACACAAATTCACTTTTTGTTATAATTTCTTTTTTTTTGCGTAAATTTTGTTGCTAGATGTGTTAGTAAGGACTGAAATGTAAAGCACAGGCGTACTTGAGCACTTAGTGCCGGTAATGTGGCACACTTTAGCGGTTTTCCACGGGTTGACGCGTTTTGATGTTCATGCTAAAGGTTTTGTAGTGAAAATCGCACCAAATCGGCATACAAATAGTTGAAGTGAAATATGGAAAGGTCAATTATCTGTATAACTTACCTGACGTATATCATTTTCATTGCTAAAAATTATTATTTTTTTTTTTTAAATAGTTTTAATACTGCAAAAACGCCGCTGAATGTGTTAGACCTTTCACGTTATGTTCTCAAAACTAGCTAAAGTATTCTAAATGTATTTAATTACAAAAATGTCACCAAATATGCTATATTTAGCTAATAATACTCTGATCTTCATATTTGTACTTATAGTGATGTGTGCTTTTAGGTGCAATTTAACCGACTTCGTCAGCTATCAAACGGAATAGTTGAACACTGCCCTTAATGAGCTAGCTATCAGTGTTAACAATCAATTGCTCAAAAAATACTTCAAAAAAAGGTCACAAAAAGAAATTATCAAAGTAAAACGTCTTATGCTTGTCCAAGCAGCACTCGCTTATCATTTATAGCTATCGCTGACAACCTCAGAAAGTGTCAATCTTTTCAACTCAACAGCTGTAGTAAGTAGCTGTCTTTGCGCGCTGCTTGGCTTTGTGGAAAAGACAGCTTCCGGCAAATCTGTGTTGTGCGCCTAAAAGCACGCTTCATTCTACATATGAGCAGGAAAACTAGCGAAAAGAGGTGTGAATAAACGAGATTTTCCGGTTGTGTTGGCAAAGATTGAAAGAAAGTGCTGCGAATCTATAAGAATAAAAATGTTTGAATTTATAAAAATATTTTTCTTTCGAAATATTTTTAATAAACAGATTCCTCTATTTATCTGTATATATAGTCCACACATGCATATCTAAAATTCTAAAAATTATGCCAGACATCTAAGTAGCAAAATAAGAACGTCTTAGGCCACAAGAACACTTACAGAGATCCAACAGAATTGCAAAAGACAAAACTTCGCGCGTAAAAATGCGTTCAAGCACCACTACAGACGCAAACATGTGCAGTTAAGCGACACAAATTGCAGCGAAAGTGATTCGCTTTAGCTTAAGAAGCATAAGAATCATAAGAAAACCAACACATACACACACTGTTAAATATATGAGAGCAACACAGAAACACTTTTCCAGCGCTAGTGTGGTTAGAAATTTAATACTTTAGTACGAAACAAGCTATGTGATGCTCAAAAACTCGAAAAACACACAGCTTCTTACACTCTTCTTTGCAGCTGCGTGTGAAAGTTTCGAAAAGTGGGACAACACAAGTTTTAAATGGGCGTTTTTGGGGCGCACGATCTTACCTAAATGATAAAAGTTGAAAACACAGGTGAATAGCAGAAATTAGAGCAAAAGAAGATGCACGAAGTAGAGACAAATGCTTCAAAGTAAAGCAAAGCGAGTGCGCCTTAAGCTAGGCAACACTATGTGGCGGCGTGAGTAACAAGCATACATGAATATTTATTAAGCGGTAGCTAATGCGATAAAATTTAAATATAGCGCCATGAAATTTTTGTGAAAATAACACGATATTATACTAGCGCCTAAAAGTATGCAATGACTAGAAATAAATAATAAGAGTTAGTAATGTTAAACAGTTATTTAACAAAAATACTTATAAAACAAGTAGGCACTATAAAGAAATAATATATTTTCACACAAACATCAAAAAAAACCACACGCACGCCTAAATGTACGCTATGATGATTATTAAATTAAAAAAAACATAATAAAAAGATATGTAAACAACTCCAAAGCGCGTTAACGTTAAATTTATGTAGCTTGCCGAACTTGTACACAAAAAAATCAATGATCTACGTTATCAAGCGCCTAAAAGTATGCACGCAGCAAAAATAAATTTCAAGAAAAACTTTAAAATAATTGTAAAAATGCAACACCGAGCGCTGCTGGCCACTTTTTTGCTCATTTAAGCGTATTAACATACAACAACAAAAAATATGATACCCTGTGCGCCTAAAAGTAGGCAACAAAAACGCTTGCCATTGTCAAAATAGACAACCGGCGCGTAGAGAAAAAGTTGCACAACAAAGCGAACAAACCATTCGTAGGGTTATTAGGGCAACAGTTGTGCATGTTGTGTGCAACGCAGTGCAACAGCGCGTCTCGCGCTTATCTTCCCGACTGCCCATGAGCAAGAAAAACAGAACAATAGCAAATAACAGCAAAAAAGAGGTGAACAACATAGACGGCTACCCAGCAGCGCGGCAGATAAACATTGTAGGCTCGATAAAACATATGCAAAAGTATGCAAAAACAAAAAAAAACAAAAAACACACCAAACTAAAAAAGCAGCGGACAAATTTGTATAAACAAAAAACTAAAAACAAAAAAAAATACAGAAACTCTGTAGCAAATTGCGATGCTGCGTGCCACAGCAAGATAGCAACACACCAGTCGCATAAAAAACAGCACACATTAAACTACTTGTGTGTATATATGTGAACTTTGTTTGTATGCATTTGAGTAAAAAAAACTGGCTGGGCGGTTAAACATATCCGGTTAAATGGCATTTTGTGCCACTTGCCACATACCACATTTGTCTCGTTGCTCAACATGCCGTCATCTGCATGCCGCTTGCATAGTCAATCCTTGTTTTGCCGACTTGACAGCCCAGCCGGCGACATAATAACGGCTTGTGAGGCCAGTAGACTAGCTTACTCGCCACCGCCGCATGTAACCTAAATAACAGCGAAGAGTAAAGCAAAAAAATGCAGCAGCAAAAATCATGCAACAAGAAGAGTCGTCCAGTGGTCGGAAAAACTGTGGTCCAGCTGGGGCGAAAAATTTGCTTACCAAAAGTTACATGATGGCAAAAGTCAAAGAGAACATAAATTATAAATAAATATGTGAATAGTATTAAGTGTGTAATGCAGCTTAAAATACCGTTATTTTTTGTATGGAACCAGTATTTCAATATAAGAAGATTTATACAAGAGAAAGCTTTATTTGCTTTGATTTTTCAAAATGCTGTTACAAAAGTCCCGTAGAGTTAATTCTCATAAAAAGCTGATTTTCATTCACTTTTTGCCCCTCTTCCAAAGATATGTACATATGTATAGAAGAAGATCTCGAAATTCTCGACATCGCAACAGCCTTCAACCTTAAGCGGCCGGATAGGCTAGTTAAAGCCTTCAAAAAATTTGGGGTGGATCCGACAAGCACCTCACCACGCAGGGTAGGGAACTTTTCCTACTGCTTGGAATCTTGGTGTAAATGGCCTACGTAAAGAACACAAAGAATGAGCTGCTGAGGATAGCCTAAGCTGATGATCTTGTTTTATGGTTAAAAAAAAAAATCCTAAATAATTTTTATAAGCTAACCGAAGGGTGTCTCAAAGTGGTATCCAACTGAGAGAATAGAGGCGGCTTAAATGGATTTACTAGTAAGTAAAGACTCTAAACGTGCCACTCCCCTCTTTCGGAGGTTTACGCCTTCAACCTGTTAATGAGGTGAAATACTTAGGCTTAAGCTTGATAGAAAGACCTCCATAAAGTCAGATATTGACTAGAAGACAAGGAGACAAGGAGACGCCGAAATTGTCTCCTTCTGCTGCATAAAGACGGTTTCTTAATTGGACTGTTCGTCTAACAAATAAATCTTGAACATAGTCATTATAGCATTACAAGGCAGTTTGAACTTAATAAGTAATTTTTATCGTTAATCCACAATCCACAAAAAACACGGTTCCATAAGTGACAATCAGCCTCGGAATAAACATTTTAAGCCCTGCATATTTGTTATTACACTGAATCTTAGCTGAGTTGAAGCTAATTAATTGAATATCCTTTGCGGCAGCATATGCCGGCCAACTCATATTTTACGCCACCATTCCATACACTCAACAAAAGTCCAAAAAATCTGTTGTGTTCAAACAAATGTTTTTCAAAATTCATTCAAGTTAAAATATTTTCCAAACAATATAAATTAGCATATAATTGCGCACAAAATATAATAATCAGCCCATCCTATTCAATGTTCACTTTTTTATAGCAATTTGTATGCTCATTCATGCTCTCAACGAAGCAGTGATTTTTTATTTCACTTTTGCTTTCCAGCTCTTGCTCGGCTTACGGCTTCGCTTGCGCATTCAATCAGCTTGCTGTGTGAAGAGCATATCCTTTACTGTTTGCTAAATTAAATTCATAATAAATAACTTCCGTCTATGAGCTAAGAAATATTTGTATACTCAAGGATTTCGCTCAGAAGCCAAGGCTTGTGGTTTGAGGTCACCGAAAGTAAATGAATACGAATAAAGTGTAATGGCAGATATACATACAAAAAAAGCAAAAATTACTTGAGCAAAGAGAAAGTGTAATAAAGAAGAAATCATAGATTGTGGCATTTGCTGTTGTTGTTGCTTTTGTTATTGTTGTTGCCGTTATAGTACATTACACTTGTGCGGCTACTTTAAATGACCACCAAGAGATGCTCTGCTCGTGCTTTCATTATACACCAGTCAAGCTGCTGCCTACGGCGAGATACACACTCAACACTTAAGCAAACTGCCAGAATTTCCTTCACCCGAAATGCGGCTGGTAATCCCCAGCAATTTGTTGTTAAGTTTTATTATTAATTTTATTTATTTACAAGTGTATGAGTTCTTGCTTATAGAGGGAGAGATATTCATACGAGGGCAGTCGGAGAGGTCAGTGAAAATATTATCGCTGAAATTCGTAATAGTGATCACACATTAATCCGGCAAAAGTAGTTAGAGACTGAAATAGTAGCGAGAGAGTACTTCCTAATACTTCCTCTCCTAATTGAGAAAACTGAGAGCAATGTCAGCTATTGAACTGTTTTGAAGCAATAACTGAGAGCGACTCTCCTATATTTAAAGGGTGTATAGCAAAATGTTCTATAGAGTAGATATCGGTGAATAAAATAGATTATATACCCTCACGCTTTATACGGGAAAAAATTATTCAAGTCACTTTTAAAGTAAGTGAATGGCGCAGGGGTATGGGAAACACCAACGGAACTCTTAAAACATAGATAAAGAGATGAAAAATGACTGTTGAAGTGGACGTCGGGATCTTTTGCGTGGAGCTAGGTCTCAGAAGGGCATAATAGACCTAAGGCAATCTTCATACAATAATCTAGGTCTCATGAGAACTTTCAAGCTACCAGAATACTGTAATATTTTTCAGGTAGCAGTCTCTAAAGTGATGAAGTATCAGAAATAGATATGAAGACTCGACTAAACTTCACGAAAAGCATTGACGTCCTGCACGAGGTAAACTTCAGTTCATATTAATAACAATTATCCCACTGGTCTTACAAAGAACGTTTAAGTCTATGTATGGTGTGAAAGCCAGCCAGTAACCTTTGTCTGGAGAAAAAAATTCCGTTTAGCATCTTCTAAACAGTTTTTATAATGAAGTTCTGTCAATTTTCTTCGCATAGATAAGCCGAACCAATCATGTATTTTGATGACCTAGACGCATAGTCGAATCAAAAAGTTTAGGATGGCCGATCTCACGAGTACGAGAAACCGTTCTTCTTAATTTTTGCAGCTTTTCACACACCTAATCTTAAGTTGTTGTTGATGTAGAGGTACTAAAGAAATTTCGAGGTATCTTGTCGAGTTGACAGTCGTTGGCCGGATAAAAACCCGGGTCCATTCCGATTACTAAGACCCGACTGTCGCGGGAACGAAATCTCACATTGTTTCAACAGTCGACTTATGCATATCGAACTCAACTAACGAGTGATTTTTTTGAGGTTAGGATTTTCATGCATTAGTATTTGACAGATCACGTGGGATTTCAGACATGGTGTCAAAGAGAAAGATGCTCAGTATGCTTTGACATTTCATCATGAATAGACTTACTAACGAGCAACGCTTGCAAATCATTGAATTTTATTACCAAAATCAGTGTTCGGTTCGAAATGTGTTTTATCGACAAATTTTGTTCAGCGATGAGGCTCATTTCTGGTTGAATGGCTACGTAAATAAGCTAAATTGCCGCATTTGGGGTGAAGAGCAACCAGAAGCCGTTCAAGAACTGCCCATGCATCCCGAAAAATGCACTGTTTGGTGTGGTTTGTACGCTGGTGGAATCATTGGACCGTATTTTTTCAAAGATGCTGTTGGACGCAACGTTACGGTGAATGGCGATCGCTATCGTTCGATGCTAACAAACTTTTTGTTGCCAAAAATGGAAGAACTGAACTTGGTTGACATGTGGTTTCAACAAGATGGCGCTACATGCCACACAGCTCGCGATTCTATGGCCATTTTGAGG
Source organism: Bactrocera dorsalis (assembly GCF_023373825.1). Lineage (NCBI taxonomy): Eukaryota > Metazoa > Arthropoda > Insecta > Diptera > Tephritidae > Bactrocera > Bactrocera dorsalis. Next base: position 5,215,859 of record NC_064305.1, on the reverse strand, counting down.
GAAAACTTCGGACAACAATTCATCTCAAGAAATGGACCCGTAAGTTGGCCACCAAGATCATGCGATTTAACGCCTTTAGACTATTTTTTGTGGGGCTACGTCAAGTCTAAAGTCTACAGAAATAAGCCAGCAACTATTCCAGCTTTGGAAGACAACATTTCCGAAGAAATTCGGGCTATTCCGGCCGAAATGCTCGAAAAAGTTGCCCAAAATTGGACTTTCCGAATGGACCACCTAAGACGCAGCCGCGGTCAACATTTAAATGAAATTATCTTCAAAAAGTAAATGTCATGAACCAATCTAACGTTTCAAATAAAAAACCGATAAGATTTTGCAAATTTTATGCGTTTTTTTTTTTTAAAAAGTTATCAAGCTCTTAAAAAATCACCCTTTATATAGTATATGTAATTCATTCAGCGACGTTGGAATGTCTGAAAATGCGCTCGTATAAAGCGCATTACACGCAAACTGCCGTCAGGCCGCACCATAACCAGCACCAAAACTCAATAGAATAGCAGGAAAACTTTCACATTCATCGCTGACTGACCCCCAGTTCTTGGTTATGCGGAAAAAATTGAGTTTACTTCATTTCGTGCAATTTTAAGAAAAGCGCAAAACTTTTGCCTCCCTTTCATTCACATTTTCACTGCAATTCTCTCCACGTTTATTCACTTTTTTCTTTATTTCTTTATGACTTAAGTCTAATTCACTTTCGTCTACTTTTTCACATACTATTTATGTGCTACCTTCGGCTACCTTTTGACTTATTTCGGTACTATACGATTCCGCTGCAGTCAGCTGCCCTCCACCGCATAGTTAACTTTATCATTTTTACAACTTCAATTCAACCATTCAACTGAGTCCAAACAAAGGCGTTTAGGTGTGGGGTGCAAGTGCTTGTATACGTTTTTGGGTGTAGTTCTGCGTCTCTTTTTATTGAGCTTCGCAGTGAAAGAAAAGAGGTTAACTTTCCTGGGAGCTAGAGTAGGCCAGGCGTACAACTGTGTCTGCGGTTGTTGGGGGTGGGTAACAATAATATCTTATGTTCAAAATAATTATATTTTCAGAAACGTGATGACCTGGGAAACCCAGTTAGCATGGACTTCGACTATGTAGTCAAACCGCATGGAACATACTCGTAAATGTCTGATATACCTATTAGATCGGCTAATCTAAAGGATGATAATTTTCGAGGACATGATGGCTACGGCTACGTCTCTTATGATCCATCCGACGAGACCAGTTTTCGATGACTCGTTCGCGTGATGTTTTGCTCCAAGAGGTGAATCGAATGAAATTTTCCGCATAGTCTTAAGACTTATCACAAGAAAAAGTCTAACGGTGTGATATCCGATCTTGATCGTCAATCCAACGGCACAAAACGTGAAATTATCTGCTCACCGAGGTGTTCTCTTAATAAATCCATTGGTTTATGCCATATGTAAGAAGTGGCGCCGTCTTGTTGAAACCAAATTTCGCCGGGAACTCGAGCTTCCATTTCAGGCATCAGTTGGTCGAATATCATAGCGCCATAGCGGTCGCCATTGACCATTACGTGCTCCGGCATCATTTTTGAAGAAATATGGACCGATAATTCCACCGGCCCACAAATAATACCAAACCGTTGTGTTTTCTGGATCAAATGGTAGCTCTTGAATCGCTTCAGGTTGCCCACCGTCCCAAATGCGGCAATTTTGCTTGTTTATTTATCCATTGAGCCAGAAGTAGGCCTTATCGTTGAACAAAATTTGGTTCGAAAACATCGGATCCTCTCGGAACCTTTCAAGAGCCCATAGATGAAGTGATGTTGCTTGGGAAAGTCGAACGGCTTCAGTTCTTGTACAAATTATATTTTGTAAGTTTTTAGCTTAAAATCTCGACGTAAATGCGTCAAGTCGTTCCATACGTCAGTCCGAGTTAATGCGAGCGGCGCCAAATTGACGGTCTTCGTGGAGCTGCTATATATCTTAAAACCCATGAGAACTTATCTCTAAAAACTTACAAATGGTCTCTGGAGATCCCAAAGTTCCCTCCTTCATCCAACCGTCCTATAGACCAATAATAATTTTAAGTAATATATTAGGTAGGTTCAAATTCGCAAGCCCTTTTTCCAACTTCGGAGGAGATAATTCAACTTTAGAACGTCCTTCAGTTCAATCACGATTTGAAGTACTATATTAAGTAGACTTCAGTTCAGAAATAGCTTTTCCGGAAGACATAATTCAACCTTAGACAGAGACTCGATAGTCTCGAAATATCAGGTAAATCTAAAAGCTGAGCAAAAGTACAAAAAAATTTGGCTTGGAACATATTCATTTCAAGGGAATACAAAACGGGAAAGAATATGAAAGCAGTCTTAGCAGAACTTAACGCATTTTAGGGAAAAGCAATTGACGTAAAAGTCACAACGAAATTAAATAAACTACTCTTAAGTATGTGAATATTGTAGTTGTAAGGCAAAATAGTAGTTGGGTATGGAGGGAGGAATACGTGAGACATGTGAGACTCCAATAAAAAGAAAATGAAAATGCGAAAGAGGAGACATATAAAGCGCTATGAAGGAGGAAAAGCACTGATTGAGTAAATAACTGCGAGGCTGAATGAGTGGGTAAAAAGTAGGGAAGAAGTTGGAACTATACATATATACATATCGTATGTATATACAATATATAATATACGCCGGAGTACATAAAGTTTGCACAGCTAACCGGCTGCAGCGACAGTTGGAAGTTAAGCTGGAAATCAGATTTTCATTATTCACGTCATATTTACGACAGCAGCAGGTAGCTAGCGAACCAAATGAGGGAAATATGAAGTGAAAATATTAAAAACAAGCAGCGGGTAAATAAGAATGCTGTTAAGAAGAAAAGAAAGTTCGCACAACAGATTTAGGGCAGCGAAACATTTTTATATTTTTCTATACAAGGTATTTGTTAAAGTTTGCATTTTATTTATTTTTTATTTGATTTTACTTTTTTTACTGTAAACTTTTCTGTACTCCTTTTAGTTACTTACAACATTTTTCCAACTAGTGGGAGTTATTGTTGCGCCCACCGCAAGGTGTTAAACTCGGCGGCGCTGAGACTTAAGGCCAACAAAAAAACGCTGAATATTTGTTGATACTCACAACAACAAATGCAGCTAAATTGGTGGGGTGTCTGCGCGGTGGAAAACTTTTTACACAACTAAGCCAACAGCGAGACATGCGTGAGCTTCGTGTAGTTCAAAGAATCGATGCGCGTGTCGCGCGTGCTTAAACTCGTCATAAAAGAGAGACGAAAAAAAATATTTAAAAATATAATAATACAAGGAAGTACACATAGCTGAAATATATTGCTTGTAGCTTGGCGGTAAGGGTTTGTGAATTAGGTTTCGCTTACAGTTTAAGCCTAAGCTCTTTATGAAAATTTCTACGAAACTAGCATTATGTAATATTACCATATTTGTGCTACTCATCAGACCGATAAATGTATATTTGATTTATATACCAGTCATGACATTCGAAAAAAGTTCGTTGCCTACATCTAGGCTTAGAAATATATTTAGCAAAGTCGCACACCCAAATATGGAATATATTTGCAAATAAAAAGTTAAATCTATATAAACAAATCTAAACTAAAACTTATTATGCCAAAATCAATCGAAATTCATAACACAAAACTCCAAAATAAATCATATATGACATTCGAAAAAAATTCGTTGCCTACATCTAGGCTTAGAAATATATTTAGCGAAGTCGCACACCCAAATAAGAAATATTTGTATAAGTTTCTAGTACAAAAATTATGCTTGCAATGTACATAATTTACTGAAATATTCAAATAAAAAATTAAATCCATATAAACACAACAAAACTATAAATTATTATACCAAAAATAATTCTCTTTACTCTGATGTAATATACTACTTTTCGACTAATACCTCAAAGACCATCATTCTCTGATTTTACCGCCTTTATTTTTATTTCCAATCACCATCAAATATCATTTTGCTCACTATTCTACCATTTAGACAATAGTATTCATTTAATATCCTCTCGTATTTTCGTTCCAACTATTCTTCCAATTTATATTCTATTTTATTAAAGGAAGTTTTAGTGTTTCTTACCTTTCTATGTACATAGCAACATACATATATATTTTGCATAGCACTGATAAATTTCTGTCAAACTTTATTGTATTTTACTACACTTGGTAAAGTACTTAAAATTTATTTTATCTCATAATTTGTCATTTACCTACTCTCTTCTAATATGAGGGTTTCTTTCTATAAGTAGAAAATGACTATTGGCAAGGAAAGCCAATAGTTTGTTTCTGTGGTGGCCCCCTAAACTTCTTACGTATGTATATTTTTTGAAAGCAACTTTATGAAATAAGAACGTGTATAAGTTACCTTAAAGTAAATGGTTGTTGTCTCGAGTAAACGATAGGGTGTAAAACCATGCTAAGCCGATGAAAATGATTAGTAAGTTAATCTGTGAAGACACAAAAATGGTATTTCGCAAGTCACACCACTCGTTCCATCTCTGAACGACAGTCAACGATGTCGCTTAAGGAATGTTCTACTCTAGAAATAATAAATAAAAAAATAATTGTTTGTTTGTTTACATTTTCAGAGTTTAATCATTCAAGTATATGTCAACAGGAGGAATTTTCGAAAATAATTGTTCGAAAGGAATAGCTTTATCTCGGATATAGGCAACGCGAAATTTTAAACACGTTGTTTTGCAAACTGCCTTTTTCAAAACAATTCCCACGATTTCTCAGGTTCTTAGGACCGATTTACTTAAAAATGTTAGAGTCTTCTTTAACCGTACCGTGGCTAAAGTCGAGTTCAGCTATGTGGCATACTCAGATTGCTAGGGTAGTTTTCCTACCGAAGACAGGTAGCAACAACCCAACCTCAAAAGAGTTTAGGCCTATAAACATAACTTCCTTTCCGCTGAAAGCGCTAGAGAAAATCTTTGACGTGCATATTAGGACCGCATAACATCCTAGAAGCTTGTCTACGGTGCAGGATGCATATACGAAGGGCAGATCAGTAGAGACTGCACTCCATATACTGGTATTGACTATCGAAAGGGCTCTTGAATATAAAGAATACACTCTTGGAGCATTTCTGGACATTTCTGGAACGTTCAACAACGTCTCTATGGAATCTATTCTGAATAGCATCCAGTCAATAGCTGCTATACAACGCTTATAGTAGCCAGTCAGACCTGGATCTGGACAGAAGCATAGTAAAAAATCTCCGAGTTAACGTCAAATACCTGAACTATCTAACCAAAACTGTAACGTTTGCTGGAAATTCTTAAATCTGCAGCAAAGTTCCACGATAATTTTACACGGCCATGCTGCCCATCAATCTTTTCTAAAGCCATATTAAAAGCAAACAGGTAATTGCCTCGAAATAAAATGCACTTTCACTATGCGCATTTTCAGCAAGCAAACACCTTACATTTGCTAATACTTTTCACACAATGTCCTTACTTGTTACATGTGGCGGGAAAGCAAACATGTTACTTCGCTGATTTGCTCTATATTTGTTCACACTGCAGCACGCAGCAACAGCGGCAGCAAGTATATGCAGCGTATACTCTCTGTATATATATGTTTTGTCATCCAACGCTAGAAAGCGACTTCCAAGGCTGCCATGGCTGCTGCTGTGTCATTGCCTGACACTTTGACATTGACAATGACAAATGTGTTGTCATTAAATTTCGATTTGGTTTTGGCTTGCAACAAGGCAACCGCAACGCCCACAACGCAGCTATCTTTAACAATGCGTATATATGTATGTATGTGTGTGCGGTGTACGTATGTAGGTAACGCCAAATGGCATATGCTGCACTGATTTACATAGCGATACGCGCACAAAAGAGCGCAACGCACGCACAGCCATACACAGTTGCAAATGTGGAAGCATACTTCTAGGCGTTGAGGTGTTTGTGTGCTGTGTCATTGCAGTTTATTTGTGGCAATTTTCATTGTTGTTTGTTATTGTCATTGTAGCGCTAGTGCATGCTGCAACACCAGCACACACACACACATACAAATGCATACTTGCATTTGACTATCACTTGCATACTTTTCGGCGCCAGCGTAGTGCATATTGTTTTGGTGACACAGCTGTTTTACAGCGCGCAATATGCTTGCAACATATACATATATGTATGTGGCCACCCAGCACTTTAACACCCTTTTTCGTGTCTGCCACAGCGCAAGCTCGTGTTGCACATTCACTCCGTCTCGTTGGCTTTTTATTCGCCCATCACAGCTTTTGTTTGGCTGAGTGAAATTGATTGCCAAACAATGAACTCTTTCATGCTGTTATTTCTATATGTGTGTGTGTGCAATGTGATTTGGTGAATTTTCTCGCTCGCTCTCTTTTCACTGTCACCCTAAAAGGCTGCTATATTCGGTTGGCTCTTCAATAATAATTTTGTATTTTAGTATAATTTTGCTTATGAGCTGAGGCTGAGTCTCAGCGCTGGTTTGGGTTTGGTTGTTTATTGTTGTTGCTCATACAGTTCATTATAAACGCATTAACTATTAAAATTCGTTTACAACAATCGTTTTATGCGTGTGTGCAGCGCATCACATCACTCGCACATCACACGCACATCGCACGCTGACAAGGACATTTATTGTAAATCTTTACAGCAATTTAACTTTAATCGGTTATGTGGTGTGTCTGCTTGTCCTTTATGTCCTTGCTTATCCTTTTTCGGTTTTACTTATGAGTTGCGTGAAAGTTTCGTGATAATCTTTGTGAATTTGAAATTCATTACAGTCGACGAAATTTATCATTTATCCCTTCCTTCACGTAATTAGGAAATTTCATCTGAGTTTGAAAGAGATAAAATATGCGTGAATTAACTGGAAAACTGGAACTTTTGCACATACATACAAGCATGTTCAACAATTACGTATACTATTTCATTACAGATACGTCTCATACCGAGAAGGCTTGTAGAAATTATTTAAAATTGCTTAGGCAAGCTGCCATCTGCGTATGATATAACAGATGATAAAATAAATATTCCTATATGTTAGCAGCTTTCATGTGAGGCACACCGCAGGATAGGGTACTTCACGAGCCTACCCCCAAGACTCTCTCCAAAGGTAGTCACAAGAGAGTACACGCCGAAATTCTCTCCTCCTTCAAACAATTTTTCATTCATTACAGAAAACTTTGATCACTGAAGAGAGAGAAGTTGCTGAAGAAGAGGCGCACTGAGCTTTTTCATGGATGGGTCGAAGCTAGGAGGGAAGGTTGGAGGACGATTTTTCTTTAGTGAGTTTCTGCCAACCTTATCTTTCAATCTTATCTTTAGTCTACCAGACCCCTATAGTTTTTTCCAGACCAGGGAGACAAGTGGATGTTATCAAAGTGACGGTAAACGTACTGCCTCTTCTAGGGAGGTCAGGATAGACACAAGTGCAAAGCCTATAAGCTCGGCAGAGGCATTCCGCTCAAACTGGAATGGAACCGAGATCGATCTGCATTGCCACCTTGCGTTCTAGCACTGGACCAAGGGACACTGCGTACTGTTAGCGGCCGCTGGTGGACGCTCAGTTCCTGTTAATCTGCGAAGAAATATATTGAACTACTTGCCCAGAGCGAAGCTCATCTTGCCGTTCGTAGGAGTTCTTACTAGACCAATAAAGCTTAAAATAATGTCGCAATGCAGTAAAGCTTAAAATCTTATTGGACACAAGTTATCAAAGTTGTATGGAGGAAGGTAGGTGGAAACGTTCAGGCACTTTCTCCTTCATTGTCCAGCGTTTCCAGGACTGCGGCTGAAACATCTTGGTAACTTTACCTTCGGCGGGCCAGAAGACATGATCGAAACTGAAACTACTTTACCGTCACAACAAATTTGTGGCAAGCTTAAAGCGCTCTGTCGATCTGTAAGTGTCTTTTGATGCCGTACATAAGAATTTTTTAGGTACTAAATACATTTCAGCGTTCTAAGCTGTTCAAAGATCGATTATCTTAAGATCGATTCTTAACCAAAGCATTACTTTAAGCATCTTTCTTATGTAGAAAGAAGTCCGTCTGCCAAAGTTTTCATTCATACGTTCCAAAGTCTACAGACTACAGCTGAAAAACCAATGATGCTTAAAATTATTGGTTGGCGTTTTTGTGACACTAAGGTATTACATACCGGCGTTCTTAGCTGTCCAAATGAGAACTCTCTTAAGATCGAGCTCTTCACCTCACCATCACCTTAAGCTGCTTTGATATGTAGAAGGAAGTCTTTATTCCTTGCCATGTCATCTTTTAAGAAAAGTTCAATGCGTTTTAGAGATATTAAGTAGAATATCAGGTACTCTTAATCGTAGTTCTCGCAATATCATCATTATAAAATAAAGTAATTATCTAAAACTTCATAAAAGTTACCTCTGAGTAACCCCACCACAACAATGTGCGTCAACGCACCAAACTCAACTACGTATAACCAATTTTTGGGCTATCTTCATTGCTGTTCACAGTCAAAATATTTTAGCAACAACAATATGCGCAGTTACAATACTCAACAACAACAACAACAACAACAATAGCAACAGCATTTTGATGCGCCTACAGTAACCATTTACAGCCGCCGCGTCAATCCGGCGAAATAACGTTCATGCACATGACATGTAAAGCGCTGGGTTAAGAGGCGTTGCAGCAGCAATCATCACTGACCGCCGACAACGGCACCAACAACCAACACGTGAGTAGTTTGTCAGCAACCGCTAAACAACTAACCGCCCGGCAAATGGCCAAACCAGAACGACAAACACGGCAGGCTCGACAACCAGATGAGCAAGAGGCACTGTGTCCAGCGCTCGCCACCAGCCTAACAACCTGGCGCGGACATTGTTACAGCCGCTGTGCCTGTTGTTGCAGTCGCCGATACGGTGGCTGTGTCGTTATCACCGCTGATTATCAGCAACATAAATTAGGCGAGCTATTGTTGTGGACAAATGATGTGTAGCGACTGCTGCGGGCATGCCGGTGGCAGTTCACGATGAGCGACGGTGAACTCTGTATGTAAAGTGGTTTTCTGACAGGAAATGGAAATGTTATGCGTTATATGTATGTATGAGTGTGCCTCATTGCACTTACATTGATTGGTGGTTTAGTAATTTTGAATTTTCTTAGGAAAGATTTTTTGGGAAATACTGTTTGGAATAAAGATCTGGTCATGTGTTCTAAAGGTAGGAACCGAACTTTTAATTGTCGATCTTAGACACTCTAAATATAAGTCAAGAAAAAACCGTAACTTCGGTTTCGCCGAAGCTGGAATATCCTTCATTAATAACGAAGTTTCACAAGAACTTGATTCTGATGTTTCAGCTTGTATGACAGCTATTTGATATATTGATCCGATTTGAAAAATTTCTTCAGATATTATAGGGTTGGTGTTTAGAGTAATATACATCAAATTTCGTACAGATATCTCGTCAAATACAAAAGTTTTCCATACAAGCACTTGATTCCAATCATTCAGTTTGTATGGCAGCTATATGTTATAGTGGTCCGATATCGACAGCTGTGACAAATGAGCAGCACCTTGAGAAGAAAGAGCCGTGTGCAAAATTTTAGATCGATATCTCAAAAACGGAGGGGTATGTACAGACAGAGAGACGGAGATACAGATGGACATGACTAAATCAGCGCAAATCATCATGCTATCACTTAGATATACATTTTATAGGGTCTCGTTTCATTTTGGGTATTATAAACATCGTGGCAAAATTAATATACCCTGTTCAGAGTACAACCAAAGGCAAATCAGTTTAACTCTCATTAAGTTCGGCAAAGAAGCCTTTGACCGATTTTGAACTATTTTTTCACAGAAGTTTTACTAATTAATTAATTTGTCGCAAAATATCGAATGAAAAATCAGAAAATTCAGCTGAACTCTATACGAAGGTCAGCACATATACCTGATAGATTTCAACTGTTTTCAGCTAAAACAACTACTGTAAACTAGTTAAACACCTTTATTTTACCTTTTACTATTCGGACGAGGCTTTTGTCAGTGTAGAGAGATTCATATTACGGTTGAAAACCTAATGGAACTCTTAAAAGTAGGCTACATGCGCAAATTGACGGAACTCCTGACAGTGGACTACTTGGCTCCCAAAAGTAGACTAAATGACTTCGTTTTCAATTGATTTGGATTTAGTTTAGATGTATTAGATTCTTCAACATTTCGAACTTAAATTTAATTTTTGAAAAAAAAATCATGAAAATTAGCGGAATACACTCTTAAAACTAGACTCCTAAGAGTAAGTTATATGCCCGGATTAATGGAGCTCCTAAAAATAGACTAATTTCTTCCTAAAAGTAGACTAAGTGACTTCGTTTTCAAGTAAATTGGACTAAGCTTTTACTGTAGTGTTTAGATTACTTAAGGCGTGGAGGTGTATTAGGGAGTTTAGAAAAATTTTGTCGAATAACAAGCTTAGGAGTTACAAAAGCAGAGCATACTTCTAAAAGTAGACATATAAAAGCAAGTTTAATATACCTCCTAAAAGTAGACCTAATGACTAGACTTTCAATTGGTTTGTATCAAAATAGACTATAGATCTTCGATTATTCAAAATTTCGAGCTTCAATTTAAAATCTGGAAAAGCTGGTCGAATAAAAAAATTTAAAAATCATAAGAACTGACCATATCCTAATTGTGTGCAATGCCTCTACATACTCAATTTATTTTGGGCCTTAAAGTGGATAAAAGTTAGACAAAATGATGTTCAGCGAATTTTCTAAAGATCAGTCTTTCCATATTTGCTATCTATAAGATGGAAACAGAATTTTAAATAAAGACTTAATAGCTGTCAATATCTTCTAGAGTTAGTTTATGCTAGTTTACTACCCTTCCACCCAATCAAAGTATACAAAACTTGTAAATAAAAAATACGTCAAACCCACACAGCTTATCGAGCGGTAAACAAAGATTAAAAAAGGATAAACTACTACAAATGACAGAGCACCGCAAACAGCAGCAACAAAAACCCGGCACAATACTAATGCTAACAAAGGCCAACATAGCCACACTAATTTGGAAGGCGCCTAAAAGCAAACAACGATATTAAGGTTTCCTCGAATTTTTTGTTTTTGTATAGAACTAAAGTAACAGTGGACAAATTTGCAAAAGAAACCTTGGGGACAAACGGACACAAAGTCAGAATGAGCGCCGAAAAAAATTAGAGATAAAAAAACGAGACAAAAGACGGACGCAGCATACAAAAAAGGCCACTGATCCCTAAAGCGTAGGCAAACAAAAACTAATTTCATTATTTACGAATTTTTCTACACACATTCTTTGTAACTGTACAAGTACAACTCCAACGGGGTTTTGTTGACGAAAAGTAAGCAAACAAAAAGGTAGTTGGAGCAAATGTAAATAAAAGTTTGTTAGCGAGTGAGTTCACCTTTTACTCGTTTACTTTGTTGACTCTGCTACTGAGCCGCCGAGTGGTCTGCCGCCATGCAGTTGACTACTCTCGGTCTTTAACTCTTCCCTTTCTCTTCTTCTTTTTTCATTTTTTTGTTGTTATTCTTTCTGTATTTGCTCGCCATTTTTGTTGTCAACTCGGTAAGTACACGCCGCTTTTGCTCTGCGCTTGCTGTTGCTGCGTTGAGCTGCAAAAGTTAGCGAGTCACAGGCAGCAAGAGTTGTGCTCGACAGTCGTGTTGGGATTTTGTCAATCTGCATCCTGTGGGGCAGTTCTAACATCATCCGCTGTGTATCTGTATGCAACAAAGGTGAAGTCGTTGAGGGGCAAATGAGTTGTTAGTTCGAGTCAATTGGAATATGTGTTTGCTTTTGTTGTTATTTGTTCGTGCTCTCTACCTCCACTTATCTCTTTCTCTTTATGCTTACCTCGCTGTTCAGCCTCAGTGGCAGTGTTATATGTGTTGCTGTCATTTTTCGTCCTTACTCGTTATTGTCTGTCGAGTTAAAAGTTATGACATATGCAATAATATCATAATTACCCCAGAGACAGCCCACAGGCTAACTACAATTGATGTACACATTCTTTATTCATATGTTTATGGCAACGCTGGAGGGTAGGCGGTGCAAATACTTCGCTCCCGTTGCCTTTTAGGCGACTTATGGGGCGGATCAGTAGAAAATTTAAATTTCGATGTTTCAAACATTTCAGTATATCAACTCCACTTTGGAAAAGTTTAACGTCCCAACAGACAATCGAAACAGTGAAATTTTTACATATTCCCCAGTATTCGAGAGGCATGTGGCAGATATCTTAACTACCATCATTTATATGAAAGAAAAAGTGTTTTCCCTCGAGGAACTGCAAAGTTGACAAAGTCTTCGATAGCTCAGATCCTTTCAAACCGATTGGCATGTATAGATGATTTCTCCTAAAATCCGTCATTCCACCTCTGTGAAAGAAAAAGTGTTTCCTCTCGCGAAAATGCAAAGGGGATCGAGTATTTTATAGGAATTGCGATATCTCTCCTTATCTCGACCGAGGATGTATATTTCTCTAAAATCTAATCTCAGATGCAATAACCAATACATAACCATTTTATAACCAAAACTCAAGTATATGGTAACCAATATATAATCATTTTTAACCAAAACTCAAGTTTTGCTACAATATAAGTGGTATCTATTATAACGTTTTTCCTTCGCCTGTAAAGTTATGAAAAGTAATGTTACGTTATTTTGCATTGTAAGTGACGATATAATCATCCTTGCTAACCAGTTCCTACCGGTTAAGTTATTAAATGCCAACAGTGGGCTTACAACTACAATGAAAATCGCCAAACTGCGAGCATAGCGTCGGCTAGGTAAGCAATGATTTATACAACAAAATACTTTCCGTTTTATTTGTAATATTTTCGCAGTGCCGGATTGGCGATGTCGACGTCTATAAGCTTGTCTAACTTTTATATGCAATTTCATATTTTTGTTTACCCACAAAAAGAGATAATTTTATTATGAAAGTTTTGCACTTGAATGGCGTAGGCTTGAAACTATGCGCATCAGCAAAAGTATGCTGGTTTATCTCCGTATATTTATTTTAGAATACCGTTGCATATAGTGATATACATGTGTGTGTTAGTGAGAGGCTGGGACAACATAGCGATGAAATAAACAAACAGCGTAAACAGTGCGCGAAGCGGCAAACTATGGAGACTAAACAAGCAGCGTGCAGAAAGCAATTGGATTACAAACGGAAAATAAGCGAAGGGGAGTGACACAGCAAAATAAATAGTTGGAGCGAGATTTTACTATCAGTAAATCCCAGCTGATGACTGGCGCTAGCAATGATGACGACGATACTGATGAGGTAGCAACTGATTTTATTGTTGCGAAAGAGATATATCAATCAAATAGCAATTATTTTTATTGTTCATAGCAGTAAAGTGCAAAGAAATTGTTTCAGCTGATTTTTTTATCATTATTGCTGGCATCATTTTTACTTGTAAAAAGCATAGTTTTAGGCGCGCAAACAGATGTAATAATTTTTACTACTTCATGTATTAAAAAAACATTTACTATTACAATTTTCAAAGAAAAATTTGAATAAAAAAATTTTCAAAAAAAAAATTTTTTCAACACAAAAATTTTCAAAAAAATTCAAAAAAATGTCAAAAAAAATTTTTTCAACACAAAAATTTTCAAAAAAAATATCAATTTTTTTTTTCAAACACAAATTTTCCAAAAAAAAAAAAATTAATTACTTTCCGATGTTTTTAGTGGAAATAATATAAAAAATATTCTCAAAAGTTTTTCACTATTCGATCGAATTTTCAAAAATGTTGAATTTTTATTATTTAATTTATTTTAAACTATCTGTACCAAGAATGAAAGAACTATTTTTAATCAAATAGTGTGTAAAATTATTCCCCGAACCTTTTAAAATATACTAAAAATCACAGAAAAAAACGATTGATATAAATTAGCGCCTAACGGTATACTATAGACAGGAATTAAGAGAAAGCTTGTAATTTTAATTTGTTCAAATGTCCTTCTTTTAATAAAAAAATACTACTCAAGAGCACATAAGCAGTGCTGAGGGTAAGAAGCGATTTTTATTGGTAAAGGCATTTTATTTAACAAATGAATACGAAAATTCCACATTTACAAAATTTAAGGTGATTCATTTTGAAAATTCTGCGTCAAAAGAGGGAGACATTTTCCACCTTTTTCGGGTTTGAGGCCGACATAAAACCTTTGCAACTCAAAGTCGATATAAAAGTCAAATTTAACTGAATTTTCAATTTTACGGCAGGTAGGTTTAGGTTTAAACCACAACCACCAGGAATCTCACTAAAGGACCAAATCAAATGAGCAGCTCGGAGCGAACTCTGAGGCTAACTGCTCCCCGTGGTACTAGATTTAAGTCTCCAGTCACACCTTGTAACTTTTGCTACTACCAGTTGAGCATCCCTCAAACTCACTGACTGGTGACATTTGTCGCTTCAAACTACAAATATCTTTTCATTAGAAGAAAACTTATTCAAAGTCTGTAATATCAGTTCAAGCTGAGTATTATGGCACTATTTTCAAAAAGACTATGCTGACATTTCGAGGGAAGCCGAATAACAGACATAGTGCATACTGAATTTTAGTCGCCTCTCACGTCCAGCATACCTTACCGCAAGCAAATTCTACCCACTGCCTTCTGAATGAAGAAGCATTTTCATTCCAACTTCAGCACGGTTCCTTCAAATGTATTTATATTTTCTTGCACACTTTGAATAGCCGAGATTTCGATAATATTTTCCAGCGATGTGGCAAGCATTTCTCCAGCTGAGAGCACGCAATCACAACAGCACATTCACATAAGCACAACAAAGCGCCGCGCGCGAAGCAACCAAGCAGCTAAATAAATAAACAAGAAGGAAGATGCGATGGGGTAGTGGCAAGTGGCAAGTAAGTAGCGAATAAAATATAAATTGAAAGGGTTATATTGCGAATTTTTGGCGACTTGCTAAATAAACCGCACGATAGACAAATTGTCGCTGCAGGCAGGCGAATGATGAACGAAAAGAAGCTGAAGGAAGCAGCACAGGAAGGAAGAAAAGCATGTTTGCAAAAGTAAATGCTGGCAAGTTAGTGGCGGCGAGAAGTAAAAAAATATTTATATCGAATGTCTTTACAAAAGATTTGAAGAGCGCATTGGTACTAGGAACACATACACATGCTTGAGGACACATATACATGTATTTGTTTTTATTTTTTTATTTTTCATTTTTTTGCAGACCTTATGAGCGATTGTTTGCCTGCGTGTCACACACATACAAACACACTTCATTGTGCATGTCTCAATAACAACAACACAAACTCGAACTCATAAACTCATACACGCATACGAGCCAAGATGGCATATTTGCCATCGATTTCGCGCACGTCTGCTTGCCACTACCCGCACAACAAAAAGTGCGCATCCTTTGAGAAAACGCAAACGTATAATAAGAGCAACAACAACTACTGGCACTATAACATAACGGATGGACAAATAGGTTATTGGCGCTGGCTGCTGGTTGCTGGCAACGTCGACGAAACGTTTCAATTATGAAAATGCATTCGAGCGCGCAATTTGTGTGCAAATTTATTTGATTTCGCTCGTTTTTTGCCTTTTATACGATCCGTACGAGCTTTACGAGTGTACCTACATACATCACATGTGTGTATTTGTGTCCGTGTGCTGTGAGTAGTTTCGCTTTCATATGATTATGCGAAGTATTTTCCAATCATATTTCGAGCATGCCAAACAATTTTTTCTTTAATTTTATTTTCTTCATGTTGCTTGTATTTATTTTGTATTTTATTTTCACTTTTTTGTTGTAATTTTTCCTTTGCGAAATACCTTTTGCATACTCCATAGCTTGCTGTCTGCCACATTCGGTTTGCTTGAACGCATTCCCTTTTCTGCTTATGATATCTTTGACAAATTTTCATAAATCGCATGCCATCACAGGCTTTCAACGCCATTCACAGACATCATTTCCTTCGGCCTTTCCTTTTTCTTGTGTACAACGCATATCCTTTTCATGCGCACTCATTGCGCCATTTGAGCGTGTGAGCCTTTTTTAAGCTGTCAATAGCAAGACAATAAAAGGGGTTTATGGCAGGCAAGATATATAGAAATATATATATATAGTATATACCGAGAAAAATAAGTGAAATAACACAGACAAAAGTGAAATGCGGCAAAATGTGCAAACAAAGGGTGCAGACATAGATAAATGTGTAAAGCGAAAAAAAAACAAAAATAATTTGCGTAAGAATTTGAATTTGGAAATGTTATTTGATTTTAATAATCCCATTTGCGCACTTTCAATACGCTTGAAGTGCGCAAACACGCACATTTATGCATTTATGCGCACTTCTTTAATCTAAATATGCTTGTATCCTTACACATCAGTGAACGGTTTGACCTTGGGCTGTCGTAGAGGTCAATAACTACTTTCACTGCAAGCAACAAGCAAATTTATAGAAATAAAAATTGAATATATATTTGGAAAATAAGAGAACTTTAAAAATATATAGCCTATCCCAAGGCGCTGGGTTTAATATACCAACCAAAACTCGTTCAAAAATCATTAAATTTGCATGAGATGCACAACGCTATTTTCTTATTACATTTTCTTGCTGAAAACTGATTGGTTTGTGACCTTAGACACAAAATTATTGAAACTTAGGGTTTAAATATTTAAGTGTTTTCCACTTAGGTGCGTATTCAGTTCATAGATTTGTTATTTTTTTATAGCAAACTAAAGGGTTGCTGACGATAATTATCTAAATGGTATCAAATATCAAAATAAAAGTACAAAAAACAAAGTAGTAACGACAACCGCTAACCCTTAGATAACCAATAGTAGCTCATACGCCTTAAGCATAAAAGCGCTACCGAAAACTGCTACCCTTTAGCTAACCAATTGTACTCATATTTCTTAAACATAAAAAAACTGCCTAAAATCGCTACCCTTTAGCTAACCAATAGTCGCTCATATGTACCTCATAAACATAAAAACACTACCGAAAACCGCTAACCAATAGTCACTAATACATCATAAACATAAAAGAACATACCTAAAACCGCTACCCTTTAGCTAACCAATAGTCGCCAATACCACATATACGCACATACAAATATCAAAGTCCCTCACCTTTTCATCAACTTTTAAATCAATGCATCCATGTACTAAAACCCCGCTCTTTCTATAATATGCCACCAACTCCTCTCTTTCGCGCATACAATTAACTTCTTTTATAATTAAAAAGCAAACATTTGCATTACACAGAGCAACAACATGTGGAGAGTTAACGACGGTTGCCGGAATGCCGCTGTACCGGGCGCCTGAAAGCATGCTTATAGCTGCCGACAAAAGCCTTAATTGCAATAGGTCAGTTTGTGTATGTGTACATACTATATGTGTTGTACCTGTGAGTTAACTATGGTTTCCCTTATATATAAGCACTTGAGCTTTCGTTGGCTTTTTAAAGCACACACAGGTATGCTTTTATTTACATGTGCGCACGGGAAATTTATGCGCCAATGGCGTTGAAAGTGTTTTTTCGCCTAAAACTACAGACTCAATTGGAATTGCACTTTCGCTTTGATCGCAAAGGTATTTACTTTAATGGAATATCTAGGGTAATTTGCCATAAAGGGCAATTGTATAATTGAGACATACATATGTATATACATACATATGTATATAAGTACATATGTTTGATGCATGCATATGTGCATATCTGTATACTCGTATTGGCAGTAGCTGTTTTTTCTATGTAATAGTCGCAGAATGTAGGTGGTTTAGTTTGTTGCAAATAATGACTGCGCAAACTTTTTTGCACAAAATTACTAATCATTATATGAAACTATAGGTGCCGACAATATTATCAAATTTTTGGAAATAACTTGCGCAAATTAACGCACAAACTTAGTTAGCTTGCGCAAACAAAATTTTATTTGTCTCATTGTTTGAAATAAACTGAAAATTGAAATTTTTTAAGCCGTTTGCTTGAGTTCCGAAGTTTTTCAGAAAGTTTGCGCAAACTTTTAGTTATATTTTGTAATTTGATGTTAATTTTTTGTGGAGTTGTACATATATGTATTGTGCCTACATAGTTCGTTTTTTATTTATCCTAGCCAGTTTTACTGAAACGAAAATGGAAAATTTGTAAGAAATTTGAGGAAGTGCCCAATTTTTTCAAAAAGGTTAAGATAGTTTCTGTTATTTATTGTTATTTTTTTGTATATGTGTGTATTCGAATTTTTTCCGGTTTTACAATTTTTCAAACAAAATTTACTCAAGCCCAAAGTTTTTTAAAAAGTTTGCGCAAACTTTAAGTTATTTTTTGTAATTTATTGTTGATTGTTTGTGCTTACATATGTGAATTGCGTAAAAATTGAAAATTTGCAAGCAGTTTGCACAAATGCCCAATTTTTTCAAAAAATTTGCGCAAATATTAAGATTTTTTCTGTAATGTATTGTTATTTTTTGTATATATTTCGATTTTTTATTCTAATTAAATCAATTTTACCGAAATGAAAATTGAAATTGACAAGCCGTTTGTCCAAGTTCCCAAGTTTTTCCAAAAGTTTGCGCAAACTTTAATATTATATAATTTTTTGTAGATATGTGTATTTCTTTCACTCATTTCGGTTATTGTCTAAACCAATTGTTTGCACAACTTTTTTTGCACAAACAGATTTCAAATAACAAATTGAAGTGTACTTTTGGTGCTCTAACATCTTAATGAAACAAAAAATATTTGAAAAAAATATTCCTGTAAGTATATATCGTCACCTGAAATGCAAATTAACGTAACAGCATTTTCAGAAATTTACAGTGGCATGAATGATATGTATGTCTATCTTCCTACCAAATCATATATGAAAAATATTTTCCATCTGTGCATTTGAGTTTTATTCATACCTCTGACTCTTACTATATTTTTTTAAAACACTTCTCTCATATACTCAAGGCAATCCACACACAACTCCGCTCAATAAATTCATTATACAGCTTTCTTTACATCCCCAACATTTATGAGTATGAGCGCAAACATATATAGCTGCCTTAATGCCTGTTGCACCATTTAGTACTACTTTGCTCGTTACTTTTAATGATTTTGTAGCACTCATTTAACCCTAGCTTTCATCGACTTGCATTACATGGCAATTTGTTCACTCTCTCCATGCCCTACATCTCTCTCATTCCGTCTGGCAACCGTAAACACAATTCTACACACATTTAGCGCTGTTCCTGTAGCTTTTAGTTCCAATACTAGTCAATACTTTGTATTTGCAAAGTGTTTGTACCAATTTTATTTGTTATTGTAATAATTTCAACTCCATTACTTGACCATTACACAGTACACGCAACTAACTGCTAATAAAGTTTTTTGCTTTTTTCGTTGCATTTGCCAGACATTTGTACATATGTTTACATGTAAGTTCACTTAACTGGCGATTAACGGTAATTGCTGGAAAGAGTTGTACATAAAAAGTGGATTAATTGACAGTGACTGCTGGTTATAAGTTTTTATCTTAATTGTTGCATGTTTGCACTCTTGATTTCTGGTCAAAAGTGGACAAAGAGGGTTGCAAAACCTAATAATACTTTTTTAGTGGACTTCGTAAAATATTTTTAGTTGGTTGACTTGATGGTTCATGGATGAAGATTGAATATGCAGATGATGAAGACTGAACTCTAAATTGATTTATCTGCCTGTCTTTCACTCAACGAATCACTTTGTAAATATATTCTACATATTAACTGAGGCCAATTTCAGTTTCAAACGATAATCATTGTCAATATTTTAAGGACGATAAGTATAATTTGAAGGCAGAACCCAAATATGAGATCCAGAATCCCAATATTAGCGCATACTTTACTTATGACCTTCAGGAAGAAGAGAAAAGATATCGAAGAAGAGAACTTCTAAGAAAACTGAAGTCCGGTTTTTTTTGTAACGTGAACCACCAGTGGGTCAAACAGGTCAATTAAAATGTCCTCATCCTGACGTATAGCTATATCTACTAGAACTAAGTCCATATGATTTTTAGGTAGCTCTAACCTTCAGTGGCTGCGTACACATATAAATTTGACAGCTGTCGGATCAAAAGCTTATGAATTCTAACATTTTGTGTGAAGCAACTATTGTTAATGTGAAAAAAATTAATAAAAAGGAAATTCGCATGTTTATAAAATATTGCTTTTGAGAAAATATACAATTGAAGCAACAACTTAGCTTGTTATGATAAGTTTAGACCTGGTGATATGAGCACCGAACACGGCGAACGCAGTGGACGTCTAAATCATTCGTGAATATTTGGATATGAGAAAGCTCTGAACAAAATCGGTGCAGCGCAAGCTCACTTTTTAGAAAAAAAAACAACGACGAGATCCATTATTACACTCCGAATTCAATCGACAGTCATCCGAGTGGTCCGACGATGAACCCGCTGCAAAGTGTGGAAAAAGGTTAAGGCGTATGTATTTTGCGATGCGCATGGAATAATTTTTGTTGACTAACTTGAAAAAGAAGGATCATCAACAGCATACTTAACGTTATTGGAACATGTTTAACATATTTAATATATTTAAAGAAAAAAACAGTGCAGTGCCAAAACCGATAGATTGGGCTTTGAAATGCTTCCACAACTTCCATGATCTCCAGTGTTCTCCAGATCTGGGCTTTTGCGTCTACTTCCTGTTCTCAGACCTCAAAGGAATGTCCGCTGGGAAGAAATTTTCGTCGAATGAACAGGTGATCGCCGAAACTGAGGCCTATTTTGAAGCAGAGTACAAATCGTGCTACAAAAATGGTATCGAAAAGTTGAAGGGCCGTTACTATCAGTGTTTTGCTATGAAAGACCGGTGACTTTTAAACTAACCTGTTACGTAACCGGAACAGACACATATTTTTTTACCATCGATGACGGTTAGCTCGACATTAAGCCAATTCAAGTTGAAAATTAAAAAGGCACTGCAATGGTTATTTGGTTAAAATAAATAATCATTTCAAACGCAGCTTAGAAAAGAGTCAAACTGGAGACTTAGGACTGTGCTCGATTGCCGAACTTTAAATCCAAAAGCAAGATAGAGTAACTTAAGGAAATACTGCGAGTTATCTATAGAAGTGTTAATGGCTAGCTTTTGTCTTGAGAATCCGTTCCTACCGCCACATCTTTTTTGTGGTCACTCTCGGAAAAGTAATAAAATTCTCAATGAAAGACTGACCATAATTCTCTTTAAGCTAACAAATGAGTTTAAAAATCGTCTTAAATTGTACTTCCATATTTATTACCTAAAACCCAATTTATTAGTATTTAAATAAGAAATTTCAACTGTAAGCGCTTTATGCGCACAACCACAATCTCCGTCTTCGAAATAAATAAATTTATTTATGACTCATCATGGTATTCGCAGCAGCAAGTGGCGCTTGTAAAATTTAAATTCATTGCGCAGCAATAAAAATCAGACAAATTAGATACCCTTGTGACTGGCGCAACCCTTCCCACACACACATCGCCACGCAGCCACGCCGCGGCACAGCATTCAAATCAAGACAAGACGTGGCGAACAAAAGCAGCAAAAGCGACAAGAAAAGCGAAAGAAATAAATTTCACGGAAACGCTGTTGAATGCGTCAAAGCTAATTTGCTTTGAATTTGTCCGCAATTATGACGCCGCTGAGTGTTTGTTGTGCTACTGCTGGTTGCTGTTGTTCCTGCCGGCGCTGTTGTCGTTGTCTGCGCGCTATTGTCATTTATGAAGCATTCGAGAGCGACGTTAAAATTGTAAATGTCAAAATGACAAGCGCAAAAAATGCAAATAAATATTCAACAAAGACAAACGCGCCGAAAGACGAAGACGACAGCACTTCAACGTGAAGTACTCAAATAAAATCAGGCGCGTTTATGTGGAGACATGACGCTGGAGCTTGAGCTGGAGATCTGAAGGCAGCTATGGGTGTCCAAAGGTGCGTACTACGGGGTTGCTTGGCATGCCGGGCACGTTTTATTGACGACGTCGCTGTACCATCCCCGCCAGGTCCACTTACAAGACGCAGAAAGCGTGCGCAAATGAGGCGCACAGGACACACTCAAAACATTCAAGAATCCAACAAGTAACCAGTGCTAATGCTGGGTGGAGAAGTCTAGAAAACAGCAGAGTCGCTTGTGTGGGTGCGCCATATATGCGTGTTTGTCAGGTTGTGTATGGTTGTGTATGGTTATCGGTATACGAAAAATTTAATTTCATACACTGTCATATTTGTCAAATTTTCTGTGTTGTGGCGAAAAATGGACATGACTGACAAGCAGACAGAGCGGCGACCGACCAAATAGACAGGCAGACAGCGAGACTAACCGATAGACAGACAGGTGGTTGGCAGCCAACATCAAAAACAAAACAAAAAAAGATAAAGTGGAAGGTAGATAAGTAGTGAGGGAATCATCGACCCGCCCTCTGTTTGCTGCGTTTTACACATGCTTGCGCCAGGGGTGCACAAACGTGCGCGGTTGGGCGCGCATTTGATGACAACGAAATTTGATTACGTCTGTTGACATTCGGGCTGATGGCAGGAAGTTGCTCAGCACAGCGAGCGACTAGATGGACAAGCGCTGCGTCTCTGCAAAGAGGACTGTCAGTAAGCACGACTGCTTTGGCGCGTTTTGCGTTGTAATATGGCCGCCGCCACAGCCGCCGCCGAAGTTATGACGGATGTAGCATTTTATTACATTTGAAAAGGATAAATTGCATGCGCCAGTGGTTGAGTGATTTGAAAGGAGGACAGGGGTTGGATGCCACAGAATTTAATAATAGCAGCACAGAGCTGCTGCAGAAACCGGTGATGCATAAAGTTATTGATTGAGCGATAAGATAGTTATCAAAAACATTCACATTTGTTGAGCTGAGCCAACTAAGCATTACCAATTTGGTTCACACCCTCCTTTTTTGACCACCGGAGCTTTTGATGAGTTTCAAGTTTCTTTAATGGGTAGTTGAAACCACGGAACCGTTGAGGATCCAGAATTTAATCTGTCCAAAAATGTTCCTCTCTTTATTATTCCCGAAAATTTTTTTATAGAAAGCGATAATGTTTATTACAAGGTCAGGTACAACCAACGTGGCGATTTCATTTGATATTTAAAAAAAGTAATGGCATAACCTTCTTAGGATGGAGTCATGTGTAAAAGTTCACGCAAGTGAGGAAAGTTTTCTGAGTTCCGTTTACTTGAGAATAGCCAGAAACGATTTTTACATATGACACAAGCAGCTCACGAATTCCGGTCTTGGACCAAGTATCCTCTGGGTAGCCACAGAACATCAGTGTGAAGGTGAGCTAAAATGAGAAGGCGAACCATCCCTCCCTAGGACTGTGCGCTGGGTTTGGAACCCGACAACTAAAAAATACAACCAATGAAAAGGAAACAACAGCCTTGGATGAGAGGCTCCTTCGGACTGAGTAGGCAGTTGAGAAGTATAGTTCTCCTTAAGTCACTCATTACTCCCGTCCTGCTTTATGGTTCAGAGGCATGGACGATGACAACATCTGATGAGTCGACGTTACGAGTTTTCGACAGAAAGGCTCTGCGATAGATTTATGGTCCTTTCCGCGTTAGCCACGGCGAACTTCGCATTCGATGGAACGATGAGGTCTATAAGAGATACGACGACATTGACATAGTTCAGCGAATCAAAAGACAGAGGCTACGCTGGCTAGGTCACGCCGTCCGAATGGACGAAAACACACCGGCTCTGAAAGTATTCGATGTAGTACTCGCCGGAGGATGGAGAAAAAGAGGAAGACCTGCACTCCGTTGGAAAAACCAGGTGGAAAGAGACCTGGATTCGCTTGGAATCTCCGACTGGCGTCACATTGCAAAAAGGAGAACTGACTGGCGCGCTGCTAAAGCGGTGTCTACGCCAGTGATGCTATGATCAACAAGTCGGACCAAACCTATTCAAACCGAAGCGGGCGTAAGAAACCGGCTCTATAGTTTTGGACAGCGGACATAATGAGTCTTGTCCAAACAAATTTCAAACTCATCCAATAAACTCTTAAAAAAATTATAAATTTTATGAACCCCTTAAATTTCACTACAAAAAATCACATTATAATCTTAAATGTCCAGCATTACATTACGGTAATTCGATGTAATTAAGGTGATTAAATATTCTTTTATGTGTGTGCGTACGCAGCCATGTATGCATAAGTCCTTGTATGCGCGAACCTTTAAGCTACTTAACAAAGGAACCACTCAGTAGGACGCCGCAGAGCCGGACGACATTCGCCATGTGCTTCATCATCATTGCCATCGTCAGCATGGCGCACTGCAACACTCTTCACATTATCAAGGTGACACTACCGTCAACACAAGCCACAGAAAGCCATGCAGCGCATTAAGTAGCACTTGGTCCACAATCATTATTACCTTCATTATCCGTTACAAAAACAACACGCAGTGGCATTATGGCGACGCTTTGTTGTCAACGCTACTCAGCGCCGTCCATAGCGTCCACACGGCCAGCACCAATCTGAATGCCATCAATTTTTAATAAAGCTTTACATTTACTCATTAATTCCATATGAGATACAATTTAACGCCATCAATTTCATGGTGTAAAACAAAAGCGTAGTTGAAAGCCGAAACCGATGACGAACATCAAAACGGATTGAGAATGCTTGACGGCGCAGCGCGAAGAAGTAGTGGAAAGGAGAAGGTTGTAAAGACATTTTCTGAGAAGCTGTGGAAATGTGGAAGCACTACTTGTTTGGTTGTGCAGCGAAGAGATTAACGGTGAAGAAAAGGAAAATGAAATTTCCACAGAAAATATTTACAAAGGCTTAATAAGGTGACTTTTGTGGTTTCACAACAACAGTTAATGCGAAAAGTGCGCGCACACACGCAAGAAGGTCAGCGGATGTAAGACAAAATGTTAAAGTGTGAAATTAAATTTCCAAAAGATAATTGAAGACAGAAAACTTTATGTTTTCACTTTAAAAGATATGAGATTATAAGATAAAAAAATTGATGTAATTTTTATCAAACTTTCTTCCTTAATCAACAGCGTAAGGCTTTAATATTTGTCTTACATACCTTGTACAGTCATCTGGTGCCCATCCTAGCCCTTTGAAACCCGTCGGCAGTGAAATTAATTAAGCTAAGTGATTGAACAACCTGTCGTTAGGCTCAAACTGCCGCTAAAGTAACGCTGAACTGGCACAAAGTGCAAGCAAATATACTGTTACGTACGTACAATACAAAAATAGCAGTTGATGAAACCAGTAGGAAATATGAAAACAATGTATGAACTAAATATAATAAAACCTGAAAAACAAATAAATATATTTGAGGAAATTATTCTCAATCTCAACACGACATTCATCAATCTCGAACTCAAGCTCAATCTCAATGTAAATCTCCATCTTATTCTCAATTTCACTCTCAAACTTAATCTTAATAACGACCTTAATATCAATCTAAATATCAATCTCAACCCCAAGCTAACAACCTCAACCTTAAGCTCAATTCCAATCTCAACTTCAACCTTAATTTTAACCTCAAACTCAACCTTAACCTCAATATCATCCTCAACCTTAATCACAACTTCAACCTCAACCTCAACCTAAATATCATGATCAACCACAACTTCAACCTTAACGATAACTTCAACCTGAACGTGAACCATTTCAACTTCAACCTCTATTTCAACCTCAACCTCAATCTTAACAATTTCAACTTCAACCTCAACCTTACCATCAAACTCAACCTAAACCTCAACCTCAACTCCAACTTCAACCTCACTCTTAACCTCATCACAACCTCAGCCCTAACCTTAACCTCAACCTTACCATCAAACTTAACCTCAACCTTAAACTCAACTTTAACCTCAACCTTAACAATTTCAACTTCAACCTCAATTTCAACCTTAACTTTAACCTCAACTTCGACCTCAAACTCAATATCAACCTTAAATTCAACTTCAACCTAAATTTCAGCCTCAATTCCAACCTCGACCCCAATTTTACATAACACATACTAAATTGATTCAATTTTAGACTCATCTATCTTAGCCTGAAATAATCTCTCAGCGATTTTCCAAATATTTTCTCTACTGGGTCTGACGCTCCTGTAAATACATCAGCTCCTTCCATCAACTAAATTTGAAACGATCATTGATACGCACTCATAAAATGAGACCGGGCACTTCACTACGTAATACCAGACGCGTGAGTGTGAGCCATGACAACATGGAGTGGAGCGGAAGTCAAAGAGCTAACAAACGGTTTGTCACAGTGACTACGGTAATCGGGTACTGGCTACTAGCAGCGTTGGATTTTCGGCCGAGACAACATTTTAAAGGCAGCGTAACATTTTTGTTTACTTTGGTTGTTGTTAGTCGCTATATTTGGAACGTACCAGTTAACAGTAATCAAACTCCACACCTGCGCAAATGCACCCCCTTGCCCCTGTCTGCTTGTTGGCAGTACGATAATACGACTTCATTATTATCCTGATTAAATATTTACATTTTCATTTTGGTTGACGTTGACCCTGCTTGCGTATACACTCGTGTATTGTCAAAGCCTTGATGGTTGGAAGGGTCGAAAAGGTTGAAATTGTTGTTGCCTGACTACGCACTCGGTGTGGGTGGATTACACAATGGCGAAAATGTATCAGCAGCACCTGTCCAACACGGCATTCGGTGAATGACATTAATTTATATCTGCCGTCGACGTCCAACATCAATGTCTAAGTAATAATTGTGTAGGTGAAATTGAATTGTTATGAGTAAAAGGGAGCTGTCAGTTAGCAATTTCATTATGCCTACAAAAACAAGGAATATATACTATATGTATAGGGTGAATCATAAAAAGATTAAAAAAAAAAACATTTTAAAATTGCATATTATCAGTTTAAGAAGCTTTTCCCGAAACTCTGATTTCGAGTCGGTGTGTGAAATTTCTCCGAAACAGCTTCCGAAATTGATTTACTTGAAATTTTCAAGCGGCCTTCTTAGAGATATTTACTCCTTCAGCACTTTGGCCTGGCGATGGGCTTAAGTAAAAGTAATGGATGCATCCCTAATAGAAATGCACATTACCCTACCAAGCTAAAAGGTATACCTCATAATTCCCACAATATGGAGATATGGTTGAATAGTTTTACGCCTATCACCTACTGCAGGAAGTGTGAGGTTACTGGTACTCAACATCATCCTAAGCCAAGGTGTCGAGGTACCCTTGCTGTTGACTGAATTCTCAGCGAGCGATAATTGAGTCGCTGATCGCTAATGGGGTTCTCCAATACCCAGGCGAGATCGTCTTCTGAACGCATACCGGCTCTGCGCACAAAGAACAAACCGTTTCCGTCTGAATCGTGGGACCAAACAAAAATGAAAAAATATCGACGACTACCGATTCAACAAGAACGAAGACAAACATTGTAACATTTCTTTATAGAGATCCGATAATGACAACCTTCTTGCCTAGAATCAGGAGAAGATAAAGAGTACTGCCAGTTTTAACAACGAAAGTATGTCAGTAGTGACAGCTGCAAAAACAGAGGGTACCAACCGAAGGATCGAAATCCAAGGCAGCCATGAGTACTAACCAGAGTATACTGACTTCCAAAGGGAGGTAAAGGGAGGTACAATGCAAAAAGCATAAAAAGTCTGAAAATCAACTGAGAAAAATTCAGTATCAAAGAACAGACTTCGTACTCGGAAAGATAGTCAAATAGCAGATTGTAGGTGGAGTATTTACCGAAAAGGAAGCCATCGGAACCTCTCACAGACGCCCTAAAATGAAGCAGGTGCCATCAGGACATTTCAGCAATGTGGCCAGGGACAGTCTAGAGGCATCTATCATAGACGAATCCTTCTACTCACCGAACATCGTTCAGAAGAGATGGGTCAGGATCAACGTCAGATTGTCAAGTCGAGTTTTAAGCTACGTACTATAATCCGGAAATTTGCCTCTTTTGAAATCTTACCAGGACTCCCTGGACTTCCTAACAGGTAGCCCTACTAAAATAACGACGCCTTCGAAGTCATCAAACCTGCAAATTATAACCAATAAGGACAGCCCAAAGAGAGCTCACGAGCATTCGATCGCCCCTTCTGGAGGAGGAATTTTATCAAAAATCGAAAATTTTGACTGATCCTCCGATCATTTTCTGTATTCATTCATAGCATTAACATTTGTTTTGGTTTTTGATTGTAGATAATTTTGAGTGGAAAAATCTCCCTCATTCCTTATTTTTCCGTTAAAAAAAATGACAAAAATATGTTTTTAGATAATATAAAAGCTTTGATAAAAAATAATATTTACCATATTGGTTTGACTATAAATAATTATATGCCATTTGACCACCCTTAAAGACGAAATATGAACAAAATCTATTAGTTACGTATACGCACAGGTCAATCATTAGCCATCGCATTGTTATTGCATACAAGCTGCCTTTCAAACATTCAGCAGCTGTCACTGACATGTTATTAACAGTTCGCAACTTATGTTCATCTAATAAGCCTTAATTTAGCACAGCCCCCCACTGTCAAGCCAACTCCAGCGCCTTCAATGTGTTGCAGCTTCCTTGAATTATAAATGCCTTTGCTGCTTGTGTTACGCTTGATGCTGACAGCTACTCATAATGGCGATAAGCCCAAATTTATCAACTTTATTTTATTACCAACAGTGGAGCGCACAAAAACAAAGCCAACATTGAACAACAACAACAAGCGCTGTGTGTGTATATGTATCGCACACAAGAAATGTGAAAACAAAATTTTCCAACGCAATAAAATGCGATTGTGCGCAAATTGTTTTGGAGCTTCTTCAAAAGCGTACTAATTTAATTTATTTGTGCACTAAAGTTTGTGCTTAATGCTTGCGTACCGCGCCTGATGAATTCCTGCGTACACTCAGCATACATACATACATGCATACGTACATCCGTCGACACAGCCAGCTACGAGTTGATTCGGCGCTCGTTGCTAATCCGCAAATGAGTTTCGAATTATTTTAACAAAGTCTTATTAAAACCAGTCTAAAAAGCGGATTAAAAGCCTCTTTGTCTCAGTCATTTCATTTCATTTCACTTCATTTTCAGCAGCATGTCTGTCTGCTTGTCAGCTTTACACTCACTCCAACCACCGCCACTACACACAATTTTGCGCGCGCTAGCGCTAATTTGTTGCTGTCATTTTTTAACACTCCTCGCTCTCCTCCTTTGTTTGCTTCACTTCGCCGTCTTATTGTTGCTGACGCCGTTTGCGCTCTTCAGACAGCCAGCGCTTTCAACTTTTCGGCATTTCGCTTTTGTCAGACACTCAGCTTTCAGCCGCAGACAGTGATCACATCTCAGTGCCTTTCTCTGTTCTGTGTTTTCATATAGCGCCACTCCTTTAAATAATTTAAACAACCGTCCAACATATGATTTTAGTTGTCACTCATTGCACTCTCCGCCATCTGATTTCGCAGCCTTTTGCTCGCGCTCAGACTCACTCATAAACAAAATCATATATGCTTTAACCCATCTACTAGCAAACTCAAACAAAAGCTCTTCAATGTCAGCTTATGAGTATCTTTAACTGCTTGTCTACTGCCTTGCTAGGCTGCTCTTTCTTATTCTTTAAACTTTCTGCTGCTGACATGTCTTGCTTTGCCCATTGCATACGCGTATGTTAGGTTTTCGTACCCTTTGTAAGATAATGAAGTTTCTTATACTCTGATGCATCAGTCATGAATTTAATTATTTACTCGCAGCGGGTTATCAATGAATTAATGCTAGACTTCTTCCGCTTAATTTTAAGCAGTTGAAAGCAGTACATGTCTTTTTCGGGTTTTCCTCTTGAACCCTTTTCTATATTTGTCTGTTTGCTACCATGGAGTATTATGATTCTCCTATCGAGCCGCTCAAACCATCACTACGTAGGTAGGGTAGGTAGAGTGGCTGTCTTTCGATGCTCCTAGATCCTTAGTAGGTTTATTATGATACTACCAGGACTAATATTCTCTCACTCTATGGTATTATCTCTGAAGTACCTTGTGAAAACAAAACCTTCACTAACTTTTCTCTAATCATAAGCGATCAAAACCTATCCGAAAACTACTGATTTGTATATTTTGTTAATCAGCTGGTTAAGGACTATGCTATGAAGAGTTTGAGACTATGTTATTATCGGTTCTCGCACTCAACACTTGTTTATAACACCAGAACCATAGCTTATATCCCACATAACGAGTTCGATTGAATGGTTTTATCGATGTAGGGTTAGTATAACACGTTTTCTTAAGTAGTCGGGTGCAAGAAATGCCATTTTCTTCAACTGAATTTACTCTCAAGAGGCCGCTGAAGTAATCCACATCAAAGAACTCTATTCTCTATGCCCTTACAACTGTATAAATACTTTTCTTCGTAGCTCAAACTTTTACCTCTAGGTACAATTATCATCCATCATCTTGAATTATTCTTTAAGGGCTTTGTTCTCCATGCTCTGGAAGACTGAACCGCCTATCGTCTATCAGTTTGCATCCGTGTTCACCCGATCTGGATGCCGGTTCACAAACGAGTAGCTGACAGGCCCGACCAACGAGCCTGCTCTGCGACGGCTTCTAAGTTGATTGGGCCAGTGCCGTGCGTTGCGGTGGGTATCCACACCATAAAGGGGTTGCTCCGCACGGAGGAGAGATTGGAAAGAGAACATCCCTGACAGCAGGTACCAGGAATGCGTCACTCCAAGCTGCTACTGGGAGATTTAAACCTGCCGAGGTTTGGAGATATGATCAGCCCCTCCCGATACAAGTTCCGTCTCCTTGTCGAACTATATATAGAGTACTGCAGGCCCGGAGAGCACTTGTCCAACATGGGCATAGGTTTTACGACATGAAACTGGAAAATCCAGAACACATGATTCTAGATTGGCCAGCAATTTGTAGAAGCAGGCTCAAGGTCGTAGGATCCATCTACGTGGACAGAGATCACATCATTTCGTCGCGCCCAGCAAGCTCCTGGAATTATTCAGAGTGCTGGACCTTCGTGAACATATATGATATAAGAGAGGGCACAAAACCACAGGTCGCAGTGCTAACCTCAATTATTTTTTTCTTATCTATCTCTATGCTCTATCAAGTTAATGGAAATACGGTTTTCTATACTACATACGGCTTCTTCTGATTTAGAGTTTCTTTCTGATTCTTTATCTTTACAAATTTATGTTCTGATTTAAGGAAGATAAAATACTGAGTTCACTTTTTGTCATCTCCGTTTTCTATTACGAGTATATTATAATTTTACTAGACATATGTTAAGAAGCAGCTCTTTTGTAATATCTCTTATCTTCTGATATCGGCATCTCGTTCATGTAACCTCTCATTTTATTCTTCGTTTCTATCTGTCATTTTTCAAGCCTTAAGCAGCTGTACTCTGAACTAAAGCTTATATATTCTCCGTACGTAAATTATTTGCTCTTTGCTTTAAACCAAACAACTTTTTATCAATATCTTACCATTGAGCTTCGATAACCCAGCGAGCACAAAAATTTAACATAATTACACTCATCCTTTAATTTTTTCTATACTTCAAACACATATCCTCATAATTGCTTTAAGGCATCTATTACCGTAAGCCTTAACCTTATTTAACCACAAGCACTTTTAGCAAAGCAAAACTGAAAAACTTCTCTAATAGATAAAGCCAATAAAAATAAAGCGCAGATTAGCTTATGAGCTAAAGTGCAAGAGATACCGTTGCTCCACATACACATACGCATACACACCCAAGTGATTTTACTCACATGCTTTAAATACTTACATGACGACAAGTAAAAGCATTTTTTACAAGTCAAGTTCACTTTTTTCAAAAATTCCCACACTTGCTCTCCTCATAGGTGAGGCACTAAGCGGCTTTGTGAAAAAACGGGTATTTGTAAAATGCAGCTAAGGCACATGCCTGTATGTGTAAGTGGTGAAGCTAATAAAGTTAAGTGCAGAAATGTGTGTGTGTATGTGAATGAATCTGGGGAAGTATTCGTGTGTGTGTTTTGGTGGTTGAATGTGTATGAAGAGTTGGCAGTTTTTTCTTGCTTGGAAGCTGCAAGAGTAATGATTGAAGCCATATTAAAGCTGGCGGGGATATAGATTCATGAAAAAACGCTTCAGCGAGTAGAAAATAAGTAGTATTATCACTTGAGAGCTGATTAGGTTGGACAATTTGTATGAGATGAGTTGGCAACTGTTGCCAATACATGCTTAGAAGGTGTGAGCAAATGTGTTATAATAACTGAGAAGGCATGTTTTGCAGTACGCAGTTATTTTTATACTTGACCTATGTTAATGATATAAATTGATGCCTGTGACGCAGAGCGCCAGAATAGAAATAAAATTTGTAAGAAATATATTCCAGCAAAAACTTTACTTTAAGTTGGTTGGGTATATCATATATATATATTTCAATTATTTTAACTTGACTATTTTAAAAATTTTGCAATTATTTCGAGGAAGAATCCGAAAAATTCCAATTCTTACTATTTTATTTTCAAAATCATCCATTGAACAAGTGGAACACTGAAATGGCGAGGCATGCTGCCTGAACAAGTGGAACACTGAAGTAGCGAGGCATGCTGCCTGAGTGTTCCACTTGTTCAGTTATTAATTTTTTATACAATTATTCAGCAATAAACTGAGAATACATTTCTAATCTATCATCCACTTAATTTAATAAAAAAAATATTTAATTTTTTTAATTCCATGCAAATAAGTCACGTTTCCCCTACTTTCGTTGATCACGTGGCTATAACAAAATATGTGTTTTTTATATTGCAATAAAGAAACCCTCGAAAAGCAATTTTATACATAAATAAAATATATAGGCGAAGCTATATTGTTGCTTAAAAATGGCAAACAACCCCTGCTCTTCCATAGTACTTTGGCAAAGCAAATAAGACTGCGTCAAAGCAAGTGGTAACGAAACCGAGAGTACGCGACAAAGCTAACAAATAAGTGACCGTAGCTACCAAATCGAATTTGCAATGAAAACGTGACGCATTGACTGGCCGAGCATAATAAATAACTTTGCAGACTGCAATTGTGGATCATAGCCTGGCTGCCAACTTATTCAATACACTCATTTCGCATTGAATAACTGAATAAATAAATAGCAAAGGTTGTAGCGGATATTTGTTAGTTTCTTTCATGATACAGAGAATTAGGCGGCTTTTGTTGATAACGACAATTCAGTTAGGTACTTCGCTTTCACTTTTTTTTGAGTCAAAACGGTGTTTAATACTATAATATATTATTTTGGGTACGCGATGTGATTTTTGCCAGCAAATAAATATTTGTACGTATACCTGCGTTTGTAGTAAAACCAAATAGGTATGATTTCGGTAAAAAATTGAGAATATTATTGTTAAAATATAACTCTTTAAAAGATTTACGAACGATACTAGAAGTCTGTTGTAGCTTATGGTCATTGTAGAAGCTTTACTTGCCTCAAAAATGTTGTCAAAATTGTAACTGGCACTCATGCTTCTAACACTGGTTCTTAAAAATATATGAACTTATGAAACGGCTTCAAATATATTTGAACTTAAGGAACATTTATGATGCTAAAGAACTTTTGGAACAGCCATAAGAAATTGTCTGCTAAATGAACTTGTGAAACACTTGTAAACAATACTCTTATTGAAATAATTTTGAACTTACTTGTACCTAAATATATACTTATATTTCGATTTTAAGGCATTTGAAGCTTCTTTTCTATACTGTTTTTCCTACTGGTCGCTTTCACAGCACTTAAATACCCGCGAGCAGCTCTCTTTAAAAATCCACGCATACACACAACAGTCTCATATATACTTTGTTAAACCCCTAAATGCAGCTTATGAAAGCAATGAAAGCTGATAAACTTTCCCAAAAGTCCAACGTGTCGGGTTAATCAATCAAATTAGACTTGTCGACGTACCTCCCTTTCACTTTGTTGGCAGACAGTAAATGAATTTCATTACAGTAAAATGACAACAACAGCAAAAAATAAATAATAATAAAGTTTATCATGCGTGGGATGGTGTATAGAGTGCGAAAATAAAACCAGCAAAAGAATGGCGAAAAAAAGTAAGAAAAAAATTTATAGAAAGTTTGTGCGTGGACTTTTCTTTTGTGACGGCATTGAAGACGGAAGAGTGAAAGGAAGATGACAGATGCCTTGAGTCGGCTTTTGGTTACATTATTTTATAATATATAGAATGTTGTATGTATACATACGCTTAACATATTTTTGGATAACGCTCCCTTATAAATCGCCACACACTGCTTTTTCAATGCTCAATTTTTTGCCGAAACATCTCTGCTCAATGCGCATATAATTATTCTTGGCTAATTTGATGGACTCAGCTAGTAAAAATGAGTCCTTAAAGACGCATTATTGTAGATAAAGTAACAATATCTTGCTAATAAGCACACATACAACAAAAGAAATGTAAATGGAGTAAATCTTTGGCATCACTTACACTCTCCCTGTGCTATTCTCCCACTTTTCAAGCACCTTTTTCCACGACTCCCATTTTATTTTCCCCATATTACCAGTGCTTTCATCCATTAGAGTGTTGTTATTGTTTTTTCCTGCTTCCAGAATACAAACACAAGCTCCGGTTTATAGTGCGTGGTGCATATGTTGTGTGTTATGTGTTGTTGCTAAATGTATTTTTCATGTCAGCACATTTCGACGCGAGACCATAAAAAACACCAAGCACCTTATGTGTGCTACCGCTATATGTAAGTGTGTTTGTGTGCTTACTGTGCATATATACATAGATATGTACGAGTATTCCTGAGCATAATTTTTTTAAGCTTATTTCCGCGATGCCATCAGTCTAGCATACTTACAAATGGGCGCTTTGGCGACGCTAATCTTTGGGTGGAGAGAAAAAAAATACTTCGAAAATTTTCGAAATTTAAAGCAGTACTTGTAACTCCAATAAGCACATAAGCAACTGTATCAAAAGTGAAAATTTGTGATTTAAGATTTCAAAGTTAAGACATACATACTTATAAATTAGGGCTTAAAAGTAACTTTTATGTACAAAAAGGACGTTTTGAGAGCTGATTTATGCCTCCTTATGACATAGAAGGCCTCCAGGGAAGGAAAAAGATTTCTACACCCCGATTGGAATATCACAACAGTTGCTCAAAATCTTACTAAGAATATAAGACTAAAAAAAAAAAATTGTAATATACAATTCACCAAAAATATATATTTCTATATGTACTATGCTAGTTCATATGGGTCGCGATTTTCTTTTACTATGTTCGACTCGGATACAACGTCGTAAGCGGTATCTACGCGGATAAAGAAGAAGAATAAATTCGTGGGAACAAGTAAACTGATTCTTAAGTTTAATACCAGCAATAATTTCGAGTGAGAATTAGAAATTTTTCCATTAAACAACATATTTCATAACGAAATTTTCAACTATAGACGTATTAGTGGTTATCTAAACCATTTTCTTAGCTTGATTCCAAACCATTTCGTTCCATTCCAGAAAATATATCTCCACAAGGCGTGCTTATATTTAAGCGCGGCAAAAGTCCTTCTCATTTCACATTTGAGACTCAACGGTTATAAACTTTCTGTGACCTACGCAGAACCAAATTTACTCTGTTCTGAAAACTAATCAAGCAAACAGCTCAAGCTCAAGCCAACCACAATGAAGGCGCTAAGAGAACCAAATTCATATAATTTTTAGTTAACCCTAACCTTCAAAACGCGGCTATATAAATTTGACAGCTGGCGGATCTTTAGTTTATAAATTATATCATTTTGAGTGAGGCAGCTTTTATTGTGAAAAAACTGGATAAAAGGGATTTTTTGAGGCTTTATGAGGGGAAAAAATACTATTGAATCCAAAGTTTGGTCTCGAACGACCTTTTTTCTCCCTTTTTCCCCTTTGGTGTTACAGTAGTGGCCACTCAAATCAATAGAATACTATTCCAACTTAGAAATATAGAAATAACTTCGAGAATTTAACAAATTATTTAAACTCAAGCATACCACCAGCGCTTTCGATTCGCCAGTATGAAATCTAACTAGAACATTTGCATTGTACTTCCTTCATTTATTATTTCGTTACTAATTAAATTTGAAACTCAGAAGATTACGAAGTCAAGCAGAACCATACAATAAAATCAACTCTGAAAGGCATCCAAAGGTTTCTTATTACCAACCAGACCAGCAACAAATGAATTTCGAATTGAACACGTGAAACCAGTCTGCGACTTCTTAAATATTTTCAAAACTAAAAGTAACTTTCGCTAAGTCAATTATGTGCCCAAAGGTATGCATTTGCGCTGGTATTCCTCGTAGACGCGCAGCAGTTCAGGCATTCCATGAGTGGAATATCAACCAGCTTTTCACATTGAAAGTGTCAATTTATTTTAATCAAATGTCTTGACTCCGTACACACCTCGAGCAGGAGTGACGTTACAAGCGTATAAGCAGCCAGCTAACAGGTCTGGTCTAGTCGACACTTCGCCAAAAGCCATTAAACATATCAATGAGTAAAGGCACTGAAGTCAAATGCACAATTGACAGCAGGACCAGAAGCGGTTAAGGGGACAGGGGTGCGGAAAGAATTTCAGTACTATAGGTATACTGTTACTTCGAGCCTTTGTGGTAATTGCCACGGCTAAGTTTGCTGCTATGAAGAAATATTGACGTGCATGTAAAGGTATATGTATGAGTGCGCTTGTGACCAAAAATGTGCTTGTGTGTGTTTCTTACACCTCCACAAAGCTACAACTTGACTCCCCTGTTGTTTAATACCGCTGCTAACCAACTGTCATTAGTGTCTGCTCTAGCCAAACGTACAGTGCCCTCCATTCACTTTCTCTGCGCTTACACACACACACACACACCCATCCGCGCGCAACAAATCGTGCTACTTTATTTTAGTGGTTTCTTACGACATGCCAGCGCAAAAGTTTCGCAATTTACTTCATTTAGTTTCCCCGAACACTATTCACACTTGACTCTCGTGCAACTTCAACACGCGCTGCAGTCCAGCAGCAATACAACGACGTTTTAGAGTGTATGAGTGTAGGTGTATGTGTTGTGGCACCGCAAATTTCACGCGATATTTTCGCCAAACGTCGAACGTGAGTTTTACTGCCGGATCTCCGGCAAAATTCATCAAGATTCGTGGTCGCTTGTCACTGCATTGCCGGCCACTGTTTGGTTGCAATGTCGTCGTCGACGTCGACGGCGCACATTTCAAACACCACGTGATTGCTGCTGGCAGTAAGGAAGTTGAGCGGTTGTGTTTCGTAGTATTTGGTTATGGGGTACCTGACGAAGGCAAACTCTATTTCTCTTCACTTGACTTCACTGGCTGGTGTTGCTATTAATTTGACGCGTCATCTCCACTCCCGTTTACTTGCCACAGACTTTTGCACACATACATATATACACACACACGAGCGCGCTTTGTATCGCTGCAATTGCATAAATCAAATTAATTTCTCCAGGGAATCGAAGGCGTGTCGTAACTTTTCGCAAAAACCAACAAAAAGGAGGCAGACTATACCGTTAATATGAGTATGCGTAGTTTGCAAAGTCACTGCGATCAACTAAATGTT
Organism: Bactrocera dorsalis; assembly: GCF_023373825.1. NCBI lineage: Eukaryota > Metazoa > Arthropoda > Insecta > Diptera > Tephritidae > Bactrocera > Bactrocera dorsalis. The sequence goes on along the minus strand of NC_064305.1, from coordinate 5,178,215 downwards.
GCAATATTGTTCAATAAATAAAATATAAGCACCCTCACTGTATCTGAATCCAACCTTTGCTTTTAAGTATTTACCGATAATTCGCACTTTTCGTCGTTTCTTTTTGTTTTTGATTGCTCGCAAATTGAATTTGTCTGCTGATCTCTGACTTAATTCATACTTGAAAACCCGAGTCTAAAGAAATTGGACCTTCAACTAAAAATTCGAAGCTATTGATTAAAAATCTTGACTGTTGTTTGTGTTCTAACCGCAAATGACTTATCATAACCGACTAAGAACTAACACTAACAAATATTCTTAAAGACTAAAGTTTGAGGATTAATTGAGTTCAATTCAAACCTTCCTAGAATCGATTTGGATTATTGTTGATTATTTCCAATCATTACTTTGAAACTTTGAAGCTTTTAAAAAATATCCATCAGCAATGATTTACAAATATTAAATATATGCGTAAATAGTAATTATTATCACAAATCAAAAATTAATTTTATAATTTTTAAATATTAAATATATTAATTAAAAATTATTTTTGTACTTTTTTGTAATTATCAACGAGTTATCAGCCTTACCACAGTAACTCCTTCTTTCACTCATTCCTATGAATAACAATTCATTTTTCCCCATTTTTTTCCAGAAGTTCAAAAACTTCTCAATTGCTGCTTATTTACTTCCCACTTCCACCCAACGCTTTCACTTTCAACCACGCCAAATTAAAAAATGAACAAGTGTGTACCTTTTTAAACTCAACTTCAAACTCCAGAATTCACTTAAACCCTGCAGGTTGGGTGTAAATTTCAGCTTTGCCAATCAGGCTTGATTTGTAGCACGCCTAAATGCATGCAATGAATTTTTAAACAACTGCGCGTGAAAACTTTTGCCGTAACGCAACAGGGACTCCAGCAAGGCTAGCGAGTAAAAAACCCACGAACAACTACTACAAGCGAAACACGTTAAAGTTCAGGACACTTTGTGAAGTGAAACGAAGCGCAACGAAATGAAGCGCAGCGTCTTAAAAAAAAGTAGCAGCAGAAGACAACACTTGTGGAAAAAATCGCATAAGCAAAAAGTCGATTAAAATGTTGCGAGAATTTTTTACGCACAAAGGCAGCAATGCGCATGGGTGAGGAAATGCCCGGAAAATAAAAGCAAATATTTAAGAAAGCAAGAGAACACAAAGTGGCAAAAAATAACAGCAAGTAGCTAAATTACTTTAGCAAAAAGTTCCGCAAAGTTTTTTACAATTTTTTTTTTTATCATTTTCCTCTTTGAAAACCACCAAGGTTGTGTTTGGGTTTTCTGCTTCTATTTATCACACACTTATTTTTCTAGTTGCTCCAGGATGCCACCGAAACGCAACAATTTGTAAATAATTCGCTGCGCCAAAGTTGGGAACGACAAATAGAAAGTCAGCCAAAACGTGCACGCGACGCGTTGTGTGTGGCAAAAGCAATTCGTAGTCGCTCCTGTTACCAAATTTTACGCCAAAGTGGTGGATCAGCTTCACTAGAAAAGGAATTATGGCGAAAAGTTATCATAAAGTTTTATTTATATTTTTTTATTATTTTATTTTTTTGCTTCAATGTTTTTCTTCTGCCGACTTGTAATGGTAAACCACACGCGTTGATGAAAAATTGTCGCGTTAGCTTAAAATAACAGCACAAAACACTATCTGAAATAACACACGCCAGACCGCAGCCGCGGGCAGTAGGAGCTTTCGAACCGCTGACTGAAGCTTGTCAAATGCGTCATGACGAAATATGGAGCCGCGAAAGTTTTGCCTTAATTTAAAACTCATGTCAAGTTGTCGCTTAATAGAAGAAAATTATAAGAGAAATAACTAAAAAATGAAAAAGCAAAAATAAAAAAATTGATGAGAGAAGTAGATTACTTTTTATTGTTGCTATTTGATTTTTTAGAAATTTTTTTAACAGCGAAAATTTATAAAGAAAGCGAAACGTATTTAAATTTGATGTTGAAAATATTTACAAATAGACATTACGAGAAAAAATGGCAAAATATGAAATTTTGAAGTATACATTTGGGCGGAAAATTTAAAAGGAAAGCGAAGGGAAAGTAAATTTTATTTTATTCCTTTTATTTAAATTTTTTTAATTGAGGAAACTTATGAACGCAAGCGAGCAGGTATTTAAATGTTGTGTTGTAAATATTTATAATTAAACATTATGAGAAAAATGGGCAGAATATGAATTTTTGAAGTATACATTTAGGCGCTCGGATATTTCAGTTGCACGGAAGGAGTCTTAGAACAGAAATAAAGTGGTACGGTATACCAACTCGGATGAATATTTAACATTTCGATCATTACGTGTAAATTCTCTTGATGATGCTCTGTACCAATTCAACCACAGATGTTCCACACTCTTGTGAGAAATTTCTTTATATTTAGCTACGTCGACCCTTTGATTGGTGAGCTCGGAAGCAGCTGGCTCCGCAAGAAGGCGTTAGTCCGTGGTGCAGCAACTCTCATTATTATTCCTTTTACCTTTTCATCCTTGATAAAAAAAAACTTTCATGGAAGCCAAATATTGTGGAAAGAGTAAGAAAGGTCTCGGCTGCCTTATATAGATGTATAGTAGAATATCTATAGCAAAAGAGTGGAAACTTTCATCCAAGGTAGCGTTTTAGCTCTACGAAAGCATAGTCAAACCAAAAATTTTCTATGGTGTATTCGTCTAATGGGGAGCTCTCTCTCACTTTTGGACCGTTTTTAGACAATAAAACTTTAATACAAAAACTTTATTTACAAAAAAAACGGCGGAAGCAAAGTTGTAGAGCTAATAAATCGATCAATTTTTACGTTTGACCAGTCAGACCTCCGTGTGAGCTTTAGTTCTATGAGGATATTCAGATTACTTTATGAAAAAACATGCGGAACACATTTTTTGGAAAAAATGTAGAATCCACAAAACGGATGAAATCCTAATATATGTAATCTTATAGATGGAAAAACTCCTCAGTTAAAAACTAAGTCGAAACCTACACTTCTATTAACGAGCCTTTATAAGAAACTCTCTGGAATCAGGTAAAAACCCGATGCCTTTGTGTTATGCCCTGAAGAGGTGAACTTCCAATTCCCAAACCGTTGTCAAACTTGGCCAAGCGTGATTGTTTCCGCTTCGTCTGAACTCTGTCAAAATTGTCGCATATTCATAGCGAAAATTGTTGCAATCGTAAAGTTTGTGTCACAGCGCAAAAATTTTGGAACACACCACGGAATATCGAAGAAATAACAACAACTCCTGGAAACGGCAAATAAAACACTACGAATTTTTATTGCAGCTACAGCGCAGCAATGGCCGACGCCGCGAGTAATAGGCAGCTAAAAAACGGCGCATTCAAAGAGACTGAAACTTTTAAACTAGAATTGGCAGCACTCAAAAACCGTTATATTGTGAAACTACAAACGCTGTGTGTAACTGTATGTATGACGCTAGTTTTTTAGATTTTTTTGCATTTCTTTTCTGTTTTTTTTTTATTTTTTTCTTTTTTTTAGATTTTCTACGTTTCTCTCCTTCTTGATTGGATTGCTTTTTTGCATGCGTTGAATGCTGGCGCTTTAAAGCGGCGTTTATTGGCTTTGCGTACGAATGGCAGCTATGAAAAAGAGAATGAACCGTTATACGCATTTGTATGTGTCCCTGTATGTCTGAGCGCTTGTGGAGTTAAAGCGAAAATTGGGTCACTATGCTGGCGATTTAGCGTAAATAAACCGAAAAAAGCGCTTGCACAAACGAACGTATTCGAGGGCATGCAAAGCTGACAAAACAACACTAGACGCTTCAAGTGAGGGTCTCGAATGCAGCGCTGTATGTGTGAAACGTGTGTCACAAAACGCAGCAACTGGCGGACACACTCACATGCGTTGGACAACTGCACTTGATCTTCAGCGTAAATCGATTGCGATTTCCTCGTTTTTATGGGTTCAACTATGCATCTATTATCGAGAGAATCACTTCTAAAACGCTTAAATTCAATTTCACACAACAATTGCCATTAATCAAGTTAGTTAAGAGCTCTTCTAGCGAAAAATTCACTTTCTATATTCGAAGTGTCCTAGTTTAAGGGGCGAAGAGAAAAGTTGCCAAAAAAAAAAATGGAATTGGTTATAGAAAAGACGAAGCGTCTTCGCAGAACTACATGCGCAAATAGTAACGAAGAGGTAGTGAAGAAATTAGAGCGTGAAATTGCCCGATTCTGGAGATGTCGATCCTTAATCTGTCGATAATGCTGGGAAATTGCCATTATCTATTTTACTGCATAAATTTATTTATTATTGTAAATACTTAGAAAGTTATATCTACAATTTCTATCTTCGAGTATTCTACTTCTTCTTCCGACTCCGAATTCTATTACTTCCAGCTTCAGTATACATATATGAAATTAAACCAAATGCTAACAAATATTAATGAGTAAATATCTTTATTATAATAATTAATCCTAATATCATCGTGATCGATCTTCAGTCCTGAGATCTAAGACCTGACCTTGGATCCAAGCTCATCCAATGTTATCCAAGCTCTAAAACTGATCTTTCTCGCTAACACTAACTAATTGAGGCGACCAATGTCAGTTTCGGTTATGTATTTTGGTTCACCGAAGGTAAGACTGCAGTGATCTTTCATTCAAAGTCTTGCTAATGCTGCACAATTGAGCACACGCGAGATCCATTTGTCTAGTATCAGAACGCAAAATGGCAATGAAGATCCCACTTGGACCCGATGCAAGCGAGGCAAGACTGCACTCTTTTACTAGCTCGTCGGTTTAGCAGTTTCTGGCGATTCCGCTACGACCTCACCCAAAGAAGTTTAATAATGAAGTAGATAGATGCTATTTCTATTGAGACCAGACCAAGATGTGTCTGAGTGCATAGTTAGCGAGATCAGCGCTAGTATCTCCGCTCTACTATCGGAGTGTATGCTCACCTCCCAGACCGAGTCCGCACTTCGTAGCATTACGTCTACCGCCATCTTATTAGCAGCTAATACCGCCTAAGAAACACCACAGTGGTCCGGTAGCTTAAAGCTAAGATTGCCGCAGAGTTCATTTCTGAAAACTACCCTTCCAAACTTCCCCCCTAGCTTCGACCCATCCGGGAAAAAGCTCTCTGCGCCTCTTCTTCAGCGACTTCTCCCAATCCAGTCGGTATGTGAGCACCGACAAAGTCGCCCGCAGCAATATAAAGCAACCGATGCTTTCCTTACTCTCTTCTTAATGCTGGCCTCTTTGAAAGCATTCTATCAAGGGTGAGTTCTAGATCATTTTATCGAAAGATATGAGATTTCAATTGAGGGGAAGACTTAATTTATCACTGAATTCGGAAGCTTTCCAAATCAAGCAAAAATATAACTCGCTCAAAAGTAAATGTAAACTGGATACGAGTATAATATTTCAGTCGAGTTTCATACTATACAGTCGCTGGTATATAAACGAATCAGTGAAAGCAAGTATTATGTTATTTCCGCAGTTTTTTCCAGAAAATTTCTTTCTAATAATGCCATTCTTTTCTTCTTTAACTTCCTGGTCCATGTATTTCGCATATAACCGTCAACGAATCATCATCGTGCAAGCTTTCATTGATTTCTCTGCTATATTTTTCCAATATTTCATCATAATTTGATTAATATTTTTGCGCTCATTAAATTGCTGGCAGCGCCATAGCGTGCAGCTGAAGTACATCGTTACAATTCAATTGAAAGTTGGCAGCTTCGCAGCAGCTCTACAGTCTGTAGTGGCAGATCCACGGGCGCTTGGTGTTGAGTATCAGTGCAAATGTGCGAAATTGTACAAAATTATTGTGCAAAATGATTGATGCTGCATCATCATTATCTTTAATTTGCTGCATATTTGCGCAAGTTGTCTGCTGCCACCACGGCACAGTGGGAACCCCACATATTTCTGTATATATATATAAGTGTATGTGTGTATGTTAGTGCCCACACACATTTACATAAAGAATTCGCAACAGTCTGCGCGGCATTGCAAATCCAACAAGCCACTTTTCATTTTTCCAAGTCCACTTCAGCAGCCGGAGCTTACCACCCACCTCGCTGTTGTTTTTGCTTGTGCATAGTTAGATCCGGCAGTCGCTCTTTCATGGCACAGCTCTTCAGCTGCAATTCAGCGCGCTGATGCCGCTACTTAGCATACCTGCTGGACTCGCCGCTCGGTGATTTATGTAGCTTTTGATGCATGTATTTGCCGTTGCCTTTTCAATTTCCTCGCTTTCACGCTTGTCTATTTATTCCAGTTATTCGAAATGCGATTTTGCATTGATTGGCTTTGGCGGGTGTGCACTTCAAGATTTATATTTTTTTTCTACCGAATCACTAACCTCGCGCTAGTGTTTAGTTTGTTTGTGTTATAGGTGAGTGGGTGCACTCGAAATTGCTTTCGTGAGGCGCTGTAGTGGCTGTCTCATTATTATGGCTGGCGTTGTAGGCGTGATAACAATGCTGCTTGAGTCGAGGTAACAACTCGAGAGACGGTAGAGATACCAAAGCTTGAAATCTAATATAGGTATGTTCAGAAAATTTAGGTTATATTTCGAATATTACAATTGAGAAGTTCGCGCTGAGAAAATCTATTCAAGAGAGACCTAATCATCCCTATGTATTATAACCTTGACTATTTTTCATTGGATTTTTTCAGTACCAAGCACTTGAGTATCTTCAGGAATTAGACATTTCACGGTTTAAGTTTTTGTTCAATTCTTCCAACTCCGTCCGACTCGTTTTTGTTATAACAAATTTTTTAGGTGAACTCCAATCTAGTACTTGCAAAGTCGAACCCCGTGAGATTCATCTCTAATCCAATATTTCTTTTGTTACTCTAACTGCCTTAATGTCCTTATAAGCAGGGAAGCAGTAGATATAGTGGCTGTCAGAAAGCGGTTGCATATATATATGTAAGGTTCCAGGCCACAAGGGCGTTCCTGGAATAGAAATAGCTGATGAATTTGCGAAAGGTGCCATCCGATTGACTACCGAACCAGTTTCGCAAGTACTCAAACCATTAAAAATGACACGCAACGTAAGTTTCGAAAGGTTCTAACAGACGGATCAGAGTGAGAAGGAATGCCATATGGGCATGCAGCTTCACGAAGATCTTCCGCAAGGTATCAAAAGAAAAACATACACGCTTTCTACTCACACAGTCTCGAAAAGATTGCCGGACAGTTGGGAGAGACACTGGTCCATCTCCTTTGCTTATGTGTAGCATTATCTGGAACTCGGCTTTGATATCTAGCAGTTGCAGTTTAAGAGACTAGATGAAGCGAGTCAAGTCTGCATTAAGCTTCGCAAAAAGCATTGACGGCATTGACATAAACTCCACCTTCAGTAATAACCCTCCATTTGGCATTACAAAGGACCAATAGGTTTATGTATGACTTGTCAGCCATCCAGAGAAACGTAGAATAAAATGAACTGTCTTTGAGTTCAGTTGAGACAGAGCGCTCTTTATTTCTGTATTTCAAACCCAGCACAGAACCCTGGGGAGAGATGGTTCATCATCTCACTTTAACTCGCCTTCAAACGGATGTTTTTTAGCTACCCAGAGGATACTTGGTCTAAGACCGGAAGTCGTAAGCTGCTTGAGCCATACAAAAGCATTGTTTCTGGCCACTCCCAAGTGAGTTGCACTCAGAGAACTTTCCTCACTAGTATGAAATTCTACACATGACTCCATCCTCGGCTGTAACCGCGTGGGCGGTATCTACTCCTAATAGAGAAGAGAAAAAGAAGGGTCACTTATATAAGAGAAAGCAATATTTGTGAATAATTTTCTATATCTACAAACGTTTTCCACATTTTTTTAAGAAGCAGTTTAGAGCTGAAAACTTTAATCTTGTCGAGCTGAAAGAATGGAAGAAAAGGTCAGATTTCGAATCTGTCTAATAATATCTCTTTCTCTCTCTCTCCCTCTCTGCCTTTCTCAGAAGAGATCAGTCCATCAATATCTCTTGGAATAAAGACCTTCATCTTAAGGTTCCTAATGTGTCTATCTCTCTCTTTCTTCCTTCCTCCCTCCCTCTCTCTTTTTCCCTCTCTCTTACTCTTTCTGTCTCCCGAAAAAGATCAATCCAGTCAGTTCAGTGTTTGAGTAAGAAGATGGAAAGCAAATTTTTGTACCAAAGTCCAGAAAGAACCAGTTAACAGCAATGTGATAATGGACAACTATGAGCTTAAGAGAAAGTCTGGTTTAGCTGGTCATTAAAGCACAAACTTGATAGTGTACAGATTTAGTTACCAAGCTAGTGAACCTCGTGTCATTTACACTTTCGTACCAACATTCAAAGTAAATATCTAAGTCTAACTCCATACCTACTGCTTACTACTTGGAATACTTCCAAGAGGCTTCAAGTCAAAAAACCATCTAGAAAAGAATTTACATCAAAAAGGTTATAGGTCCACACATGCCGTGTAGTCGAACTTTCAAGCTCTGACAATTACACAATCTAATTGCTAGAAATATTAAAATACTATACAAATTCTGTCTGTATCATTAAAATATTCTTAGCACTGCTGAACAAGCCTTTCACTTTCATGCTGATTCATTTCAAACGCCCTCAAATCAAGAAAAGAGATTTACGACCGCCAACACTAAGCTCGATAGGCATCATTAGAATGCAATTATCCAACAAAGCAATGCTAAATTGGCAGCTCAACTAAAAGGGCATTTATTCTAAGGATATCAACAATATTATGTCCGCCTTTTTTTCATATGAAGCCAACAAAAACACAACACAAATACCAACTTTGATTACTGATTTGCTGCTTTATTATTTGCAAAAGAAAAGGGTGTGCATAACAAAGAGCCTAAATAGAGCAGCAGCAGCGTAGGCGCACGGAAGACAAATTTGGCTGAGCGTCAGTTGAAGGGAGATTAACAAAAGGGCATCAAAAGTAGAGGCTCGGTAACTGAGGAGGGGTTACAAGCGGCAGCTAAGAGAAATTTGTGTGGCTGGCGATGGAAATGGACATATAAATTATGCCACAAATTCCTGAGGGTAAACAAAACACATACGCCAACACAAGTCACACAAGCCACACAAATACACCGGCAACTGCAACTACTAGTAAGACTACAAATACAACTAAATAGTATGTGGCGGAGAGCGGAGTTTGGATTAGGTATTTGAAAAATCTGGTTGAGCGTTGAGAATTCGTCGATGTTATGTAAGCGGCAGGGCAAGTGAAATGCGACCAAATACATTTTAGTCACGTTTTTAAGGACCATAAAATACAAACCAACAAACATAAGCCTAAGATATGCTCATACACATTTAGTTGCGGCGTCCATTGGCAAGCGTATGGGAGCCCATACAGATGTTTAGCTGCGGGGTATTCGTATAAAAGAGCTGTTAAAAAAGGATTTCCGCCGACGAGTGGACGCACTCAATCTTGGGTATATTGAGTAACAGCATTTTAGTATGTGTAGGAGATGCCCAATAGGAAATATATCCGATAGGAAAAGTTTCAAATTTTTTTATTGTCTTTTGAGTACTGTAGCCATAATAGAAGGCGAAATCCTGATACTGAAAACAGCGTTTCGAAAAAAACCGGTTCAAAGCTTCTGGAGTACGTTTTCATATTTCTGAAGCTATTTGCCGTCTAAAATTCAATTTTTCGAAGAACAAATTTTTCTATCAAAACTTGATGCCTTACCATATTTACATACTCGTATTAGACAGACTTCCGAAATATACCCTATAAGGTCTAAGATTTTCTATCTATATGTATACAGTTAGAAGCGAGTTTTCCTTGGGCAGCACACCCGCTGTCCCTAAAAATCAAACGAATGGGGTCAAAACACAAAAGCTCTTCACATTTATTTCCACAAGCAATACAACTAAATCAATGCTACCGTGCACGACAATCTATGTGTGTCCTGTCGGTCAACAGCCATGTCCTGTAACTGTGCACACGTACGTTTGCGGGTCGAGTGTGACTGTTGTGCGAAGATTTGTTTTTGCTTTTGTGAAAAACACAGTCATGTGAGTCTGCTGCTATTTGTTGTGCGCTGCTGATTTATTTGTTTGGTATTTTGTTTAAGATTTTTAGAAATAACGATTTCAATCCTTTCACAGCAACGCACCGAGTATAAGCATTCGGTTGTTCTACTACAAAACATGCTCAGTTCATTGAAGTGTGAGTTGGTTGGGGTGTGTGTGTAAGTTTCTTTTAGCTTGATGTGCGTAAGAATGAAAATGTATATATGTGTCATATACATATATGTTCCTTTTCTTTGTCGGTTGACAGCCAACATGAGCGTCTTACAAACGGCTTTGTTGAGATTTGCTTACGGTTGATGGCTGTGTGTAAGTACAGTAGGCATTCTGATATAACGGTATGCATTTTAATATAATTTTGTAACCCTAAGTAGTTTCTATAAATCTGGTTTCTAACGGGGTTTTCAATAGGGACGCTACAAAAGTAGACCATTGGGAACACCAAACGAGGCCATATTTTTCCCAACTCTTTAACATTTCTCTTCAGTAAGGTTTGCCATTTCCTCATGGAAAAATATACGATCCAACAACGAATCGAATTTATTAAAATTTACTAACGAAATTCGCTGTCAGTGACCTCAAATTTAAGAGCGCTACGCCCAATTCATCGTTGTCATAATAAGCCTGTCAGACCAACAATTGAGCGTCTAGTGGAAAATTTTTAATCCACAGGCATAGTACAAATTGTTCCATGGCAGTGAGACTAAAAAGTGCCCGCAGTGTCCAGAATATGAATGATGTTCAATTCAATTGAGGAAGATCCACATTAATCTCTCATACTTCTTTCTCACGCGTTGGGTATCCTGTGGCGTCGCTGTAGCGAATTTTGAGAAAAGATCTTGGTCTACATCCTTACAAGATCAAATTAACGTAACACCGCTTGACCACCAGAATCGTCGTACGTTCTTGAATTGGGCTGAGCAACAACTTGAAAATTGTCCGGAATTTCATCGAAAAATCACCCTCAGCGATGAGGCTCATTTCTGGCTGCATGGTTTCGTCGATAAACAAAATATGAGTTATTGGTCCGGCAGCAAGTCACACGTACTCCATGAGTCACCATTACATCCCGAAAAAATTACAATTTTCTGCTGTTTATGGGCCGGCGGCGTCATTTGGCCGTACTTCTTCCGCGATGATTAAGACCGTCACGTTACTGTCAATGAAAATCGCTATCGCTCAATAATATTTTTGGTCCAAATCTGATGATATGGACTTGGACAATACGTGGTTCCAACAGGACGCTACAAGTCACAGAGCGAAATTTTCCATCGATTTATTGAAAACGAAAATGGACCAGTCAATTGGTTGCCTCGGTCGTGCGATTTGACGCCGTGCGACTATTTTCTGTAGGGCTACGTCAAGTCTACAGTCTATGCCAACAAGCCAGCAGTGATTGACTAACTTGGTACGAATATCGAACGTGAAATTGCACCAGTATCGACCGATTTATACTTGAAAACCGTAGGAAATCCGGTTCAGAGTCTGGAAGCATGGTGGTTGTCATGTAAAAAAAGTCGAGTTCCATACATAATGGCACCGAATGCGCTTTCACAGGAATAAAGAATTTCATTGATATCCCAAAAGACTTATTGAAAACCCGTTATAGAGCCTCTTTTACATAATTTGAACTGTTTTCCAACATTCATAATCTGTTGTTTGCAATAGTTAAGCTTCAGTGATAACCGCTCGTATTGTTCTTCTTGAAACTCGTTGTTCCTTATATTCGCTTAATTGCATTAATCATATGAGAAGTATAATCGGCGTTCAAACCAACGAAAGAAAAGTTTGTAAGCACCAAAAAGTAATAGTTATATAATTAACAGGCATTATATTATTTTTTTTATTTACTTCTTCACAAATTTAAGTTTAGAAAAGTTGTGTCGACTAATAAACAAACAACAAATTATACCCTATTCTTCATTTGGCAATTTAATTGCCAACAAATCAATAACTATCGCAGCTCCCTGCTGGTTCGTTTAAACGAAAGCATACTGTAGTTTAACCTTTCTTCATATGGAACATTCCTTTCTTGTTATGCTGTGATTGTTATCAGCTTTATTCACAAGCTGATTTGCCGCAGCTTACAATGTTTTCGAAATGCGAATGTTTTTGTCGCAAATAAAGTACATTTTTTTTGCTCCTTAGCTTATCACTCTTACAGTTTATTTTCATTTTTCATTGGCCTTTTAGTTTTCGATTAGAAAACTTTTCGCAGATTTCACTGTATAGCTCATTCACAGACCTCATAGTACAGCTTGTTAACCAGATTCGTGCTTTAACAAAAAAAATAGAAAGCAAATCCTTTATAAGCCTTCTGTATCGCCTTTGATCCATAAAAAGTCGAACGAAACTTGCAAATGATCACAATTTACATAAAATATAAATATACTACATATAAATACAAAAATACAAAAATAGCTAATAATACTGCTAATCGTTTGATTTGAGCACTAACTCGGCGCTACATTTGTTTATAACAAATATTCTTCACCACACTTAAGGCGTTTCAGCGCACATACTGTCCGCTACATGCCACAATTATCATAAAAAATTCATTTTTATTCCTCATAAATTGGAATAATATGCTCTCCGGCCAGCAGTGCAGCGTTTTACGAACGACCATTTGTTTGTTGGAATTTTCTGCTGGTGGCTTGCCTTGGGACGTGGCGCTAATTGAGCAGCAATAATGCTCACAGGCAATTTGCTGCTTACCAGCTGTTGGTAAATGAGTGCACACACACGTACATATTCATGTTTGGTCATAACTTCTTTCTATTTCTTTTATAGTCCCTCCACTTTGCTGTCTACTTTTTCTTGTGCTATTTTTATTTATTTGCTTTCCTACCATTCCAGTTACCCTCCTGCTCACCACCCATTTAGCTGGCCATTCATTAATTTCCTCCTAATTAGTTGAATTAATACCCAAAATGTAATATGAAACGAAAATTATGATATAAATACCGGAATGTACACACACACACACACTCACCACTGGAAATCACCTTTTGCCGTTGTAGCCTAGCGCTTTCTCTAAATGCCAGCGTGGTGTTAATTTGGTTTGTGGCGAAAATACTCGCCTGCTGTATGCTGTGCCATTTCATTTGTACAACTCTATCCGCGAACTTTTGTTTGTGTGTGCATTTTAGTGTTTGTAATAAAATACTTTTATGAAAAAATATTGCTTTTCCGACTTTCATAAATATTGAGCGCAGACTGCTAGAGAGGGCGCTAAGTCCATACTCTCACACAATTGCAATTATATGTATGTATTCCATTTTGTGGAATTTTAAGGCGAAAAAATATTAAGGAAATTCGTTGGTGCTCAAAAATGTTTAAGTTATGGGCCAAAAACACAAAACATTCTTTATGTAGTCTATAAATAATTGCAACGACAGTTTTACTTCCAAAGTGGTGTCTTCAAGATATTTGGAGAGCAGCGGAATCCTGGTGTATTATTTCTTTATAAAGGTATTTGATATGCTTAGAGCTCTTAGTTTTATGGTTTCTTGCGGATAGTTTTTTAAAAAAATATTTCTGCGTCCCTTCAAATATTTTCTGACATTATATAACTATTATTTTAATAACTGAACTTGTGGAACACCGGCAAATTGAGCTTGAAGCTTTAAATTTTAGGTCTTCTAGCAGATAGTTTTACAAGTAACATTTGTGGATCACTTTTGATAACTTACTGACACCATACGACCATTATTCTAACAACTGAACTTGTGGAATACCCGCAAACTTAGGTTGAAGCTTTGAATTTTATGATTTCTTACGAAAATTTTTGTACATCACATTTGTGGATCACTTTTGATAACTTACTGACATCATACGACCATTATTCTAAGAACTGAACTTGTGGAACACCGGCAGACTAAGCTAAAGCTAAACTTGAAGCTTTCGATTTTGTGGTTTCTAGCGATTAGTTATATTAATAACATTTGTGGAACCCTTTTGAAAGGTTTATAAAATCGTATGATCTTCGTTCTAATAACTGAACTTGTGGAACACCGACAACAAAGCTTGAAGCTTTGAATTATATGCTTTCTTGTGGATAATTTTGTAAATAACATTTGTGAATGATTTTTGATAATTTACTGATAGCATACGACCATTATTCTAACAACTGAACTTGTGGAACACCAGCAAATTAAGCTTTCAACTTAATGATTGCGAGTAATCTTTCTTATGAATAACATTTAGTGGTTCATTCTTCGTGATTATAGACAACTTATTTCCCAAGCAAGCGCCAGATTCCGATAAGTCAGTTTGTGTGGTACTGTAGTTGTCCGATACCGACAAATTAGCAGCTTCTACAGGAGAAATGGATGTGTAAAATATCGGATCGATGTCTTAAAAACTGAGGGACTACGACGTTCCCTTCTGGGTGTTACAAGAATCGTTGCAAACTTAATATAACCTGATCAATGTATCAAAAATAAAAAAAAAATTTAATCATAAAATCTCGCAGTATCAGCAAAATGCATACAAAGTGTTTACTCACGCATGTGCTAACGTAGCGAATGTTTGTGAATACTCTTATATACATGCGAGTAGATAAGTCTATATGAAATCACTTCACCTGTCGCTTGTTTGTTGTCTGCATAGCTAATTGCCGTCAGTGTTGGTATGAGCTATAATGCAAACGATCGTTTAAGCGCACATACATACCAATTACAAGCGCTCTCCAGCAAAAACACCTTTTTCTCTCAGCTCGCACCTTTAAACACTGTGCTTACATACCAAACATTTCATTAAGCGCCAGCAAAACCACTGCTAGACATTAAAAAAGGAGCACAAGCATAACAATAACAGCACAGCGCAGTTATATTTATAGCAAAAAGTATATTTAACGCATTTTGAACGGCATGTCTGATGGTATGCAACACCGTTGCAACGCTGTGTTGGCGCGTACGCGACGGCAGACGGCTGGCGTACATGGCGTATACGTGATGTTATTTTAGCGCTGTTGTGTGCTACACGTTCGGCTGTAATTACATACATGAAAAGGTGGTGAATAGGCGTGCATGTGTTGGTGCTTACACAAGCGTAGGTGCACACCATTATCCGCATGTAGTTGTTGTTGTTATTGGCGCTTTAATGGTTTTTCATATTAAACTGATTTATTTATGCCGCCCAAATGGGTTGCCTGCAAATATGTATGTGTGTGTGTGTGTAGGGGTGGTAGCGAGTGAGCGAAAAAAATGCCATGCTCTTAGCAAAAGCATTAAAATATCGTCAACGTGAGAAGCAGCGCGGCGGAAACACAGCGAGCAGCTATAAAAACAATAGCTGGCTAGCGCCTACGGCATTTCCTACAGCATTTACGAGTACTGCCCGCCGTTCGAATATTCTTTTAAATGCCATATAGGGTCCTTCATGCAGCAGCGGCATAGACATACAAGCTGCTGCTTTCCTGCTTCCTTTGCTTGGCCGTTGTGATTTTGCCATAATTTTCCTTTTGTTTTTTTTTTCGTTTTCGTGTTCGTTCTCGTCTTTGTTGGCGTTTAATTACAACGCATTAATTTCACACGTTGCCGCATTTCCCGTTTTTTGGACTGCCTTGCTTGCGATTTCCTGCTTTTTTCGTTGCTTTTTTTGCTGTTCTTGCTTTGTGTTATTTTTTTGTAGACTATTAGCTTGTGCATGTTCTGCTTTATTTTGGTGCTTCTGCTGTAATCGAGAATGTTAGCAACTAATTTGCAATTAACGCTCGACCATAATTAATTTGTTTATGTGACAGTGGGGGAAAGGAAAGGTAATGGATGTGCATGGAGAGTCTAGTAAGAAAATTGTTTGCTGCTTTCTAATGATTATTTCACATGCTTTTTCAGGGTACAAGAGACCCTAACCTTAATTAAAAAAATATGATATTTATTATGTCTGTGTTCATGTCTTGTACTTCTGCGATAAAAATCTAGATAATGTTACCGTTTTGGATCCTGATCCTTTTTTAAACTTTCGTTAATATTTTTAGAAATTAATATCGATTTTTCTTTCTTGAGTTTTCTTTATATCCGCTGTTGCTAATGATATGGACTTGGACAATATGTGGTTCCAACAGAACTGCGTCACAAACCACAAAGCGAATGTCCCAATCGATTTATTGAAAACCAAGTTTTGTGAATGTGTTATCTCACAAAATGCACAGTCAATTGGCCGCTGAATCGTACGATTTGACGCTGTTAGACTGTTTTCTGTGGGACTACGTCAAGTCTATGGTCTATGACAACGGCCCGGCGACGATTGATTAACTACGTACGAATATCGAGCGTGAAATTGCGGCAGTATCGGCCGTTTTATGGTTGAAAACCGTCGCAAATTGGGTTCAGCGTCTGGACTTCTCCAAGCGTGGTGGTCGTCAAGCAAAAGACTTTCAAAGAACTAGAGAATTTCATTGATATCCCAAACCGTTTTTTCTTTGTTTAAAAACTCGCGTAGCGCTCTTATTGAACCCCGTTATTTCATTCATTTAGCCTTTCATCAGCTTTTCTATTCTGCTATAAGACTGCTCTGTCTCTCTCATTAGCTTATATTTGCGCTCTTGCTTGCTCTCTTAATGAGACTCATTTGCTTGCTCGCTTATTCAATTGACCAAGGTTGTGACTTTCATATCACCGATAGGTATATATAAGTAGTATATCATCGTATAGGTAGAAATGTTATATTCATTCTTTGGTCTCCATTTTTCAATATTGGATCTCCCATTAATTTTTTCTTTTGGAAATATTTTAGTATATCTTCCCTTTTGTAATGTTGCCGTTGTTTTTGATTTTTGCGTTCAGTGCATACATTACTCAGAAACACCGCTTTTTTCGACAAACTATTCGATACCCATATTCGTAACGAAATATTCATGTATGCGGCATTGGATATGCATTAGTTGTTCTATACTACTATATAGTTAGCTAATTGTTTATGTTTGGCAATTTGCTATGTAAGCATTGTGGAATATACTTTACCTTTATAGACATGTAAATTTACAGGTTTGTTTGGTTTTAATTGTTTACATAATATCATCAATGCTACCACAATGTCTACCCACATGTTCTCTTCACAATATGGTCCTAGTAGAGACAGAATATGGCTAAGCATTCCACACGTCGAGTGAGTTTTGAACAGTTTATCGCAATTATTGACCACTTTCTGTGTGGCATGTATCACAAACTTTACGCTCACCAGCACTCACACACTCTCTCTCTCTTTCTTTCCCTCTCTTTCTATCCCTCTGTCTGCTTCTCTTGCTCATTTCGGGTTTCAGCAGCCGCTTGTGCTGAATATTTATAGATTTATTGTCGTATCGTTTGCCCCGACTCATGGCATTTTAATTAGATTCATGTTTGCTTGCAATCAAATATGCAACACAATATGTTTACGCAGCCACACAGGCGTAGAAATGCATAATCACACGTACATTTATGGACAGATACATTACGCATAATTTACACTGAAATCCTTTTGCTACTTAATGTTTTTGCCAAAGCTTTATCATTTACACACTGCACTTCTCTGTATTCATTTGTGTGTGGCAAATGCAATCAGTCTAAAGTTGACACAACTGTAGTTTGTAAATAATTGACCTCAAATGTGTTTACTCAAGCGCATTAGTGTGCGGCACATGTAGGCGTGTGTATTCAATTATAAATGAATATGTTTGTTGCGTTATTAAGCAGCAAACAGTTAGGCGGAGATATGAATATGTGATGTCGCATGAATATATAGTTAGTTGAAGCTCCATCATTGGTGCTGTTGTATACATTTAGGCGCACGCCGTCTGGTTGCGCTTGTATGACTTGATTTTACTATAATTAATAACGGTGCTTAGTTCATTTAAGTCGTTAAGCATAAGCACTTAATTTCCTTATAAATGAGGAGTTGGAAGGACGGACTTTCATTGTCACTCTCTTTTATTAGAAAATTATTTCTTCACATTGTAAACATTTCTCACTTCAACTCGATTTTTTTCAGCTGGCACACTTATGAAAAAAAGTGTCAAAATCACATCTAAAAATTTTCAATAACTCATTCTGCTTTATTTACAAACAAAATTAGAAACTGCCGTAAAATTTCCGTTCAAAATTCCAAAAACAAAAAATCTGCAGCTCTCACCAAACACATGCATTGGAAGAAAGAGGAATAGTTTTTAATAGATATTAGAGTCTGGCACTGCAAAACTGTCCGTTGTAATGTGCTATACCACTGAGGATACAGCTTTTGCTTTGGCCTATACGAGCATAGCATTTTGGGGGCTTTGCGCATTAATTCATGCCTTGGTGCTCTTGGTGCATGCGAGTTTGGAGTCGACGGAACCGCGTCGGTGTGATACGGCTTTAATTAGATTTGTGAAAAGTGAGTAAATTGTAATGATTTTGAAGGTAAAGATGGGACACAAAAATGCTTAAAAATTAATACAATTAGTATTGTCTGCCTGAAGGTATGCTACATTTCAAAAGCATCTGATATTTTTCTGTTTTTGAATGTGTCATGATATATTTTTGTTAATGTAAACAATTGTATGACTTAAAAGTTTTCTTACTTTTTGAATATTTGTTATAATTCTGAAAATATCATAAAATTCTGCCCCTTGTAATATATTTCAAATTAAACAATAGAAGCGCGACATCTATCGTTGAAATATGGTATGATACGTTTAACTTATGTATCTACTAATGAACTTTACCTTAATTGAGTTTAATAATTAGAATCTATCACTTATATTATTTTCCAATTTCGTTCCAAAGCTATACCCGTTGACTTTCACTTCAATGCGCTGTTTGGTGATTTACTGCGCACTGGTGCCTCATTTATACTACTCAAAGCAATTAATGACGTAAGTTTATTTAAGGCTTAGTTTGCTTTAACCGTTTTTTATATATAAGCAATGATTTTAGAAGGTGAAAAGTAGCTTATGAAAAGTTTTTATGATTATTTAGAACTGGAAATGTTGCTCGTATAAAATTATAATATTTTTTTCAATATTTGCTAAAACTTATATTTAATTAATTAGTTTTTTTTTAATGTTTAGTGCAACACCAATATGCTTGTGAACTTTTTGCGCTTCAAATATGTTGAAGTATTTCTTCTGCTAATTTTATTTACTGTCAGCAGTTTCAGAGAAGACGCGAACGCATTTGCAAAGGCTTACTATACGATATCGCTGGGTGAGTAAAATTTATATATCAAATATACTTCATAGACTCATTTATAGTAAAAAAAATAACTAATCGAGATTTTATAATAAATTATAAAAAAAATTCAGTGGAAAATAATTTTTTCATATATTTCTATTATTCAAATTAAATTTTGACAAAAAATGTTACGTAAAAAAAATTTATTCTGATTAAACTTTGGTAAAAAAATATTATTAAAATGTAAAATTTTATTATTAAATTTCAATTTTGGAAGAAAATTTATCGAAAACAATTTCATATATTTTATTATATTATATTTATTATATCTATTTCTATTCAAATTAAATGTTGGTGAAAAAAAAATTAATAAAAAAATATTTGAAAAAATTTCGTTGGAAAAAAATCTTAGGAATTAATCAAATTTTCAGTTTTAGATTTGGCAGTGCTGTATATTATATTCATATATTGCTGCGAGCTCTTAGCCAATAAGTGAGCAAGAAATGAAAAGGCTCCTTAAATGCATGCGTGTGTATGTGTGGGTTTTAAGCGGGTAGCTGTGTACAAAACTTCAACATTTATTAAAAAAAATCAATACAAATTATGTATATTAATTTTTTGTTAAAAGGTTTATTGTACTTATGAAAATTTTTGCAGCTAAAGTGAAAAAATATAATAAAATATAAAAAAATTATTTAAAAGTATTTAAACTTATTAAAAAGTGCTATTAAAATTTATTTTGGAGTTTCGAATAACTAGTTTAATTTTTAAGTTTTTTACACACACTAAAATTTCTACAAATCTTCAACAATCATACCAATATTGCATATACAAGTATATGAAAAAAATAACTTAGCAGTGGATTTACAGCGTGCTGATAGAAATTTACGACAACTTAAAGTCAAAGTCGTGCTCGACACTCAGCAGCACGTTTCTATTGCAGCAATTTATGAAATGTCACCGCCGTTGAACTCTGAACTTGAGGCAATTTATAAACACAACAATGTACAAGGGGCATATAGGCATGAACGAGTATTTCCTGCAGTAACAACAACAAAACACTTAGGTATACATATGCACCAAAAAAGCAATATCAATCAAGGTAGGTGAGCATACATTGAAACACATACATATAAGCACACACTGGCGTGCATGTAACAATCTCCTTCCTCATTTACAACAACAATAAGAAACACATGTTTTGGTTGACTGCCAACATCAGTGTTTCTTACAGCCATAGTTCCAGTAGTTGAGCGCCCAGCAGCTGCCACATTGCCTGCGTCTTTTTTTGCCGCCTCCAGCAGTCATTTTGTGTTGCATAGTTCTAACGTCTAGACGCTTATTGTTGCATTTTAAGTTTTATATTTTGCTAAAGTCATTATTCAACGGCTATTGTATGTGGTGGTGGTCGCATATATGAGATGATGCAGAAATAAATTGAAAAAATGTGAAGTAACTTTTGGGCTTGTACGAAAATTACAAAAAAGTAGAAAATAAAATAAAATAAAATAAAATAAAATAAAATAAAATAAAATAAAATAAAGCAAAGCAAAATAAAATAAAATAAAATAAAATAAAATTAAATTAAATTAAATAAAATAAAATAAATGAAATAAAATCCAATTAAATTAAATTAAACTAAATTAAATCAAAATAAATTAAATTAGATTAAATTAAATAAAATAAAACAAAATAAAATAAAATAAAATAAAATAAAATAAAATAAAATAAAATAAAATAAAATAAAATAAAATAAAATAAAATAAAGTAAAGTAAAATAAAATTAAAAAAAATTAAAATTAAATTAAATTAAACTTAACTAAATTAAATTAAGTAAAATTAAATTTTAATGAAATAAAATTAAACTAAATTAAATTACATTTAATTTAATTACATTTAAATTAATGTAATTTAATTTAATTAAATTTAATTAAATTAATTTAAATCAAATTAAATTAAATTAAACTAAACTAAATTAAATTAAATTTTAATGAAATCAAATTAAATCAAATTAAATTAAATTTTAAAGAAATAAAATTAAACTAAATTAAATTACATTAAATCAAATTTAATTAAATTAATTAATAAAATGAATTTTAATTTAATTAAAAGTTAAATTAAATTAAATTATATTTTTTGTTATTTGAAATGAAACCAAAAAACTGTATTAAAATTTTGCCAGAAATTATAAAAAATGAGAATCTAGTACACATATTCAATCAATTTATCTTGCATAAGTGTTAGATATCACTATCAGCATGTTCAGAAAAGAGTTATTCATATATATATGCACATATCTACATAATTACATACATACATTTCTATACGCCTGGTTAACGGCATTATTTATACAATGAGCAAATTCATATTTTCTCCCGTTATTCGTATGCACACATTTCATTCAATATCCTGCGGACACAATACAAAATTCTCGTTTATACCACAACGAGATAGAAATACACACACACACATGCACATATATGTCGATATAGATATGCAGATTGGCCAGCTGGTAGCTTAGATAATCTAAAATGTGCAGTTGCCACAGTAACAATTCACTGAAATTGAAATAAACTAAAATGGAATTTATTTTCTAATTTAAATAAGCTAGAAGGCAACAAAAGTAAAAAGCAATATAACAACAAAAGCTATCACAAACTAGATGCTAAATGCGCATAATGTACACATAAATACGCAGAAAGGCCAGTAAACGGTATAAATAGGAGATAGATAACAAAAACAATCAAAAAAATCCAGAAAAAAAATTAAATGTAAATATCGAGAATTTCGAAAAGGTTAGAAAAATTAAAAAAATAAGTCCAGACACATAATGAACCTGAACGGTGTGGAATTTAAAACCATTCAGTAGCATAAATGATACAGTTTTGAGTGGTTAAGTAATAGTTTAGCTTAGGAAACCTATGTATATACTACTCTGGATGGCATTTTTTTCTAATATTATCTTGATATTGGGTAATCGAAAAAGTATTTTCGTATTTCTAATATTGAACTCCATCTTTTCATAAATCTAACCCCACTATAATGTAGTATTGAGAGATCTGAAAGGAATATTGAAAACTGTTGCATAATTACCCGTTAGAGAGAGTCTTCAAGCTTCGACCCTTGTCTATACAACAAATTTTATTCAGAATCCTAACTGACAGCTTCCTTGGACACAAGCCGAGCGCAGGCATTCTTCGTCACATCACACATTTTCTAACATTTTTCATGTCAGAAACATGTATTAATATACATACTTTTAGGCGCACATGCCTGGATTTTATAGGTACATCATAAAACGCAACCAACCTACCACAAAACGCTCAAAAGTAGGCTATGGTTGAGTATGATATTTCTATTGAAAAATGTATGGAAAATTTTATACAACGCTGTAGCTATGTAAGTATGTGAGCGTATGCTAAATTGCCTGAAAGAGGAAATATTCAATAATTTTATATGCCAGCTTGTCGTTAGCATTATTGCTTATTACTTGTTGTTGGCGCGCTTATCGTTATGTCGCTTCATAACTGCTTACTGTGCATGCCATCGCATTTGCATACCTACAAACACACACACAGTCAAATAAATTTCATTTTATTTACGCAATATTGATGAGCTGCTTCATAGCGGCACACAGTTATTGTTGTTGTTACTTTTATGTTTATTATGTACGCCTTTTTGTGCTGTCCGCTTTTGTTGTTGCACATTTTTTGCTGAAAAATTGCTAAATTTTTATGATTGCAAATATCGCTCTCAGCGCCAACGTCCCCTTCACTCACTTCATTATGGTTATTGCGAAATTTCGCAAGCTTGTGAATGGCTGCTGCCAGCCATTGTTGTTCCTTGGCAGCTCTTTGTTGTTATTATTTATGCTTTTTTAAGCTTATTTAGAATGCTCTTCCTTCGCTTTCGTCGCTACTTCTGCAATATATCATATTTGTATACTTCCTCATTGTTGTTGTAGGGTTGCTACAATGTGTTGCTGCGCGTTTGTCGCTACAGCTGTGTCGCCATCTTCGAGAAATGTTTGCGAAATTTCCTCATTTTTTTAATTTTTTGTCACTTTCTAAGGCAATCGTGCAAAATTCGTATTTTCTTTGTTACTTTTTTCTGCGCAGCTCTGCCATCTTGTGCATAAATTGTTGTAATGTTATTATTAAAATTTCTGCAAAATTAACTGAAATTGCTTTCATGACATTTTGAAGAATGTCAGCGTGGAAGTCGCTTAGACTTTTATGCTCTACACTTTGTTAAGCGTATTTACTTAAAGGATAAATTTGCTGATTACCTTTTTGATGCTGTCAGTTGTTGCTTGCACTTTGTAAATATGAAAAGCTCAGCTGTTGTCGTTAGCAGCTAAATTAGTGTCTATTTGAATTTTGGGAAGCTAGAAAAGGAGTGGAGAGTTTTATAATATATAGTTTTTGTTGTATGACTTTTTTTATGCCACATTTCGTGAAGATATCTCTTCAAATGAAATATTTTTCCATAGGAGCACTTTATTCCGATCGTTCAGTGTGTAAGGCTATACGCTACAGTAGTCCGATATGGGCTTTTCGGAAAAATGAGCAGCTTCTTGGTAAGAAAAAGAAGGGTGCAAAGCTTCACAACGATATCTCAAAATCTGAGGGACTAGTTAGTGTATATACAAAGAACACATATCTATCCAGGTGAGATCCATCTATTTTTGGATCAATCCTAAGACCTAACCATACATAATCAATTACTTAAAGTTCGTAATCGTACGATTACTTCTGTTAATCGCACACTTTTCCATATTTGCTTAACAATTATACTAACTATATCCAACCACCAATCCAGCACATTTTTGCAACCATTGATACCCTCACAGCTAGGCACATTAACTCCGCATCCGTTGCATGTCCTTTCAAAATAATAGCGAGTTGTCGACTAAAGCCTGCGAATGCAATAATAATTTATGCATTTGTATATATACGGCCAACAATAGCGCATAATATTTATGCGAACCTAATGAGGCATGCGAGTAGCAATGAATTAGCACGTCAGCACTGTCCTGGCTATCCTGTGAGCGCTAACAAAACGTTTAATGCTTACAAAATCTATTGTGTTGTACTTATGCCGAATTTAAAATTGTTATTGTTTGGTAAATATTGTTCAGCACTTATTTTTGTCGTGCATGTGTTCGCTAAAATGGCTAATGAAGTGTGCCACCACTAAAAGCCTTTGGCTAAATCATGAGCAAAAAATTATTGGCAAATAGAGCACGGGTTAAGTGGACCAAATAAATGGCAGCAGAACTGGCAGATTGACCGGAATTCTACATAAGAGTATAAATCTCAAAAAATACTATAAATAGAGAGCATGATTATATAAGGTAACTATGTATATCGGCTATTCGAACTTGTGGGAGGAGAACATGTAGCAGCATACTAAAGCAAATTTTGGTGTTATGGAACTAAAAACTGAACTTTAATTGTTCACTATTGTAAAAAATTATTTGAGAAAACATCTAGCAAATCTTAGAAGAGCACTTCTTAAAGTTGTATTAAAACTACTAATCTCTACATCGGCTCTTGAATCTTAATTAAATTTTTTCTGTCGAAAAGTTACGACAAATTCTATTCCTTATTACATGATTCTGCCTCAGCATTATACACTTCCTGCAATTCATAAAAAAATATATATTCATAATCTCTCATCTACCCACAATCGAGTTATGGAGTTGAGGAAGCAAGCAAAAATGGTTTATTGCATTAAAAACAATTTGCCACACGTTCACCAGCCAAGCCAAGCCAATCACGTACAGGTTGCATTGTGAGTACATGAATATTGCTGTTAAGAGCGTAGGAAAGAAGTAAATCGGTTTTCATACATTTATGTACATATATCCGCATGAATGTTGCTTACTGCCACACAATTACTTGTAATCTAATATTTTTATTAAAAAGTTGAAATACTGCCTAGAAGAACAGCGCTTGCGGTGGTACAAGCGAAATCGAGTGCATGAGTTGAAAGTGTGGGTGAATATGAGATTGTATGTATTTGCACATCATACTTCCTTAACTCGACTTCACGTTGTAAATGAGTCATTTTAGGCTCATGTACATATGTAAGGTGAACTATTTGTAGACCTAAGATTTGAATAGGCGCCATTTTGTTAAGCATCCTCTCTCTTTTCCTGGCAGGCAGGTAATCACAACTTTTTTGTGCGCCTTATGTGCATGCTGGCGTTGCATACTGCTTGGCTTGGCGACAAATTGGACTAACTTATTGCGCATAAAAGTATGCTAGAGTACGTGTACGTGCTAATATGTAAGCCTGTGTAAGCCAATCACTGCGAAATTGTTAAAATTATGTGCGTGAGTGTTAGAAGTGCTTAGTAAATAAATTTTCGGATTTTCATTTACATAATTATATTTATAACAACCGTAAATGTTGATAAAATACTATCGCATTAAAAGCTATGTTGTAAATTTGTATGACCATTTTAGGTTCCATATGCTTCTTTACTTTTTATAAACTAGCCTTATACTCGTACCAACTGTTGTAGGTATAGAATATTTCTGCTTCCCGTAATACTCTTTTTTCCCAACCTTAGCTAATTCCACAACCAAAGTTTCGCAAAAAAAAAAAATTCAATAACACTACATGAGGTAAGAGCTTAAAGCTAGTACATAGTTTAGGTTAGGTTTTACTGGTCGGTTATGACGCCATACGTAGACCTCCTGGTTCTTATTAATGCCATATAGTGTTACTCGTCAGACAGGATATCAACGTTTTTTGCGAACTTTAAGAGAGACTTGATACCTGAGTTTGCTACTTCGTCAAGTCCTTTGAACTGGAAGCTCTTATATACTTAAAAGAATTGTAGGTAAGGCTGGATAGAGGCATAGAAGGTGTTCTAGCGTCTCCCTCATGCCTCCTTGCCCATCCGGTCGCAAGTAAGGGCTTGTACTTAGTATGAACACACCGCGGAGCTGCATCTAACGCACCTGTAGTCAATTCCAGAGCCAACACCTATGTAGATAGTCAAGTAGCAATCAAGTCAATAAACTCGTGTCGGATATCGGTCAGAAGTGTCTTAGGAAACAAGTGAAAAGTGTTGCCAGTAGCAGGCAACTTCACTTCTACTGGGTAGCAGGCCAGAAATGCATCGTGGGCAATGAAATATGGGACAAGATTTCCAAGAATGGTGTACGGCTAACACCCGAAAACGTGATCAACATTGAAAAACCCATGCATTCTTTATACGACGATCTGGACAGAGGGATGATAGAGAAAATCAAAACCCGATGAAATAATCTCATGTACAAAATGGTAAATCGGAAGTACACAAAATTCCTATTTCCACTTGATAGAAGAGACTGTACAGTTAGAATACTAACTGGTCACCATGTGGTGACGGCACACGGCCGCAGGATGGGACTAACAAATCGACAAGATTGCAACAAATGTCTAGAGCAAGGCACTAGGGTAACGATGTGGCGTCTCTTGTGCACTTGTCTCGGATTGGCAAGACTATGCTATAAGCATCTGGGTTAACCACGGTATGATACACGGCAGGAAGTATCGATAGTGAGGCTGCAGAGTATGTTAAAATTCAGGTTAAGCGCAGGCATTCTAAAGGATGACTTCTTCTCTTGGACTTAGCAAGTGAACTTCATCTGGTGTCGCAAAGGACCAAAACTGGTATATGGATAGCTTATTGGCCTACAAGATTAAGCTACCTAACCTATGTAATATGAACGTAAGAAAGCGAAGCAAGTAATATCCGTATTCAGGTGTTTTACTATCAAACAGTATTGGAGATGATTCTGACATTGACAAACCAAGTTATAAAGGTTATAACTTATGGTATAAAATCATTAAATAAGGATAGTTCGTCTAGTTTTAACTCAGTATTAATGTCTTGACTTATCTTTAGAGAGACTTAGATTTGCAGAAAAATCAGCTAGCTGAGAACTATATCGCTTCATTAAAAAGTAGTCATAAAAAGTTTCTATTAAATATACTCGTATTCCAGGTTGTTTGAGTGTTTATGTGTCAAAAAACATTTGAAGCCATGAAATGTATTTGACTTGAGAACCGGAGCTATGAAATTTATGCTAATATATTTTTTACAAAAATACTTTGGTAGATACTTTTTATTAAAAATTATTTTCTAACTTAAATTTATACAAAATTGTTTTGTTAAAAAGTATTTTTTAACTTAAATTGTTGCAAAATTTCAATATTTTTCCATATCAAACAAATGGCAACTCTAAAGCCCTTATTTCTCGCTTCAGCAGTGCAATCCCAACTCCGTTCCTCTGCAGCGTGCACAAAAGCGTAATTCGATTTCCACAACTACCGTTTGCTACACTTGATTTACCATGATTTATTTATTTCAAATCATATCCTTGAAAAGTTCAATACAAACTATACACATACATACGCCCGTAGCCATGGTACACATTGGAAGTATATGTGTGTAAAATTTTTATGCACGCCTATTGATTTAGTTGTATGCAAATAAATATTATGCCAAGACGACTTACGGAATAGTTCCACATTTACTTTTCCCAGTTTATTTCGCATTTTGTTGTTGTTGTCGTAAGTGAAAGCTTTTTCGCTTTTATACCATTGAAAGCATATTGCTTTTGTGCGAAACCAAGTGGCGGCAAATATGATGTAGTAAAGTGATATTGAATCGAGGCTTCGGCCATAATGGGTATGGCATATATTTTATGTAATGCCGCATGCTCTACTCCTAATATTATATATATATATATACATATATTATTACAACTTGTGCTCGTATCCTTGACCTAACGCCATCATTAAGCGTTGCTCGGGCTTCGCTTTGTGCCGCTTTGAAGTGCGTGTCAGCTGCTCACTGCTGCTGCTTCCTCCACTTGCACTTCCTTTATATTATTTTCAATATCCTACAACGTTTGCCAATGATTTTTATTGTATTTACTCTTTTATTCATGAATATATGTACATATGTATGTGTATACAGCAATTTCTTGTTGCTTTTTTCGATTTTTTTTGCACTTCCCTGACACGCTTTTGCTTTTTGCACCTTCCATTCATGCCGTGGCGCTGCTTTGCTGGCAATAAATTTTATGCAAAATAGTTTAGGTCTTCCGTTATATTGCGATTTTCTTTTGTTGCACGAAAAAAATCCTTTATATGTGTTGTTGGCAACGCTTGGCATTGCAACGTGTGAATTATGTTGGCACTGAAGTCGTCGCTATAATAAAGTTGTTCTGGGATTTGCAGCACTTAAATGTCGCAAGTGTGTGCAACTTGATTTCATTTTATTTCCTTTCTCCTTGCCTCTCTACTTAGAAATGCCACGCGCGTGCCAAATTGTGTGGCAGCAAACATACGTAAACATATGCATTTGAAATGGATTTCGTGCAATATGTTTTTGCGCAAATCGAAAGTAGGTGAAAAATATCGCTAATGAGCAAAAAAGGGGGTGAATATATAGCGAGAGATTAAGTTGAGTTTACGTCAATCCTTAAATATTCTCAAGAATTGTAAGAATGTTCGAAGTGTGAGGCGAAATTATGAGCCTATTTGCATTTAGCCCTGGCTTGCCACATCTCAAGATTAATATTTACATCTGGTTGCAGGCCGATATAGAGATGTCCCATTTAACGTCAACAGGACAGATCTTATCATCCTTGGCGTTGGCACCGCTTAGGCGGTTATAGCCGATTTTACAACAGCGCGCCAGTAGTTCTTCCTTTTCACTGTTTGGCGCCAATTGAAGATTTGAGATGTAGACAGGTCTTACTCTCAGAGCTGGAGTGTTTTCATCAATTCGGACGACGTGACCTAGCCAGCGTTGCCGCTGTCTTTTAATTCACTGAACTATATCAATGTCGTCTTATGTCTAATCCAGCTCACCGTTCCATCAACTGCGGTATTCGCTGTTGACAATACGCAAAGGACCATAAATATTCCGCGGAACCTTTCTTTCGAAAGCTCGTAACGTCGACTCATTAGCCGTTTTCATCATCCATGCCTCTTCACCGTATAGCAGGACGGATATGATGATCTTTGTTCGATCTTTGTTCGTCAAGAGAAGACTTAACGTCTCAATTGCCTATGCAGTCCGAAGTATCACCTGTTCGCAAGGCACACACGTGACATATGAGTGTCGTCAAATTATCGAACGTAAAACTACCACCGAATGACATTTTTCATATTAAAAAACTTAGTGCAATTAAACAATACATGTTCAAAGTCTTCTATACATTCTGTACACGTCGAACAGTTCGGACAGTGGAATCGGTAGAGGTACCTTCTAAAGCGGCCATGTCCACTGTAGTATATCTATCCACTTTGAGTCTTCATTACCAGTCTGTGGGTCCATCGCCCAATGAATGAGGCCGGCTACATTTCTGCCTCTTTCGATACCGTTTTAGATGCTGATAGCTGATGTAATCACTCGCGTTCATATATCTCGATGTCAATTGGCGATTTAAGGACTAATACTTCAGCAGCATCGGCTAATATAGTCCAGCACTAATTATTCTTATTGCAGACAGTCGATGTACTGTGGTAATTGATATTGCAAATGACTTGATGTCTAAGTCCTAGACCCATAGTGAAATTGCATAAAAAATTACTGAGCTCTTGCTTTTGGGATTAGAAATTGCCGGCTGGAACGCACATTAAGTTTGTTTGCCATCAATCTTGATAAACCGTTATACGTTTTATTTCCTTTTTCTGTCGTTTACACCAGGTGCTCCTTGAATTTATGTCTTGATTCTAATATACGCCAAGATACTTTAGTTGTGTCTGTAAGGTAATCTCGTACTCTCCTATGATGAGCCTTAATCGTTCTTCCACCTTCCGAGTGATCGTTTTTCCACTCTCTGTATCGTGCTTATGCTATAGAGGTTCCACATCGGCAGTTCCGAAAAATCAGCAGCTCTTTAGGGTGAAAACTGACATGTTCAAAATTTCATATTGATATCTCAAAAACTTAATTACTAGTTTTCGTATATACGGACGTATAAATTAATAGGCAGACAGATAAGCATATAATTTATAGGGTATCCGACTTTCCTTCTAGGCGTTACAAACTTCGTGATGAAATAAATATAATCTGTTCAGGATCTGATAAAAGAACAGCAAATGAATCATATTCTTCAATTTTAAGCATAATTTATTTTAATGCTTATATCTTCTTGCTTTAAAAGTCTATTAAATGCAACCACAACAACTAAATTCTACACAAAGCAAATAAAGCCGACAATTAAGGCACGATCAATGTATTTGGAAAGCAAACAATATGCCAAAGCAACAAAGAGCACCGACTAGGTATCAAAACTCACAGTATTGAGGGCTAAAATATGTGCATAGCAAATGATAGAGAGTCTCAGCGATGAGGTAAAGAAGAAGTGCAAGACAATGGCAAAAGCAAACAGCAATATTTAACTAATAGCTGCAGCAATAAACTAGGAATTGAAAGGCAATTCCAGAAACAGAATTTGAATGCAAACACAGACACACCTGCACACAAAGTTAGAAATGTAACAGCTTAGTATGGAATTAGTGGGCGAAAATGTCAAAGGCTTTGTTCAGATTCTTAAATGAAGGTGTGTGTACATGTAATTATGGATGTATATGTGATTATGTGCGTATATGTGAATAAGTGTGTATATGTAATTATGTGTGTGTGGGTATGTAGGCGTGCAAATTTTACCTTCATAGCGATGCCACATAGACAAACATATCATCATTAATGCATGTTTCCTAACGATGCCAGACACAACAACTGATGGTCACTGCTCCCAACAATACACAATACAAATGCGTGTGTATGTGTATACGTATGTGTTTCTGTATTACGGTTGTAGGTAACATAAATTTGCATTTATGATTTGTTTATTTGCGACATATGATCGCTGCTAGGTGTCGGTGGGCGTATACCAAAGTGGTGGCACCAAACCCTTACATACATATATGCAACGAGCAGTCACTTCTGGGCAACGCCGTTGGCTCGTCGGTGCATGAGCTGTGTGTGACAGCTCTTAAACACTTGCATTTGGAATTGACGCCTATAACAACACAATTCTCATACAATTGACACGTGACATTGACCGCTGCCATCACACACACACAAGGGTGCTGTCTGATTGACAGCCGACCGGCCGATGAGCCGTCCGCCGTCTGCCACCTGCCGCTCGCCACCAGCTGTTCTGATTGTGAAAATGTACTTTCCTCTCGCAAATGACAAGGCAACGCTTGTAGCTCTTTATCGGCCGTCAAGTTAGCAGCCAAAGGAGCAATAAAGGATGTGTTGTTGCCAGTCAATGGAGGGAGTAGTGGTGTGTGTGTAGCCTGATTTTGGCAAGGTGGCTTAGCAATTTCAATTTAGTTGTCATTTTTGCATGTTTATTAAGAGGCGCAAACATCCATGCAGCACACAAATGAGAATAGCCACACTGGTAAGGTTTAACGGTAAAGAGTTGAAGTAAGTGTATGGGTTTGGGTGTGCGATTTCCATTTTCGCATTTGAAAAGACATTGAAGTGCAAATTGCAATTTTTGCCATCAATCAGAAATCTATTGCTCTTATATGAGTGCAATCAGTTAATAATCGATTTGCTGCCAACTACTCAATGGTTCAAGGTGGCTTGGATATATAAAATTTTGTCGAATTTAAGTTTTTAGTAATTTTTTTAAGCTATTGAAGCCAACTTTACTTCATTAAGGGAGTTCTGCAGTGACTTCCTGCCCAGCTCTCCCATTGTTTGCCGAGTCATCAAAGATGTGTGTGGTCTAGCGTTGTCCTGATGGAAAACGAAGCCCTTTCTGTTGAAAAAAGGAAGTGGGCTCGAATGTAACATCATAAGACAACCATGATTTCTTAACAAGAGAAATCTATTTAATCATCTAATCCTAGCTAAATTCTTTTCTATGATTTTTCAAATATTTCGATTATAACTTTTCCTGATTTAATGCTCTTGTAATAACTTCTTTAAAACAAAGAGCGGGTATTTAAATTAAAGTTTAATATGCTGCCAAAGTACTTAAGTACTTGATATTAATAAATTTTATTTATAACAACATACACATCCACAAATCATTTCGTAATTCATATTTACACTTGCAGACTCAGAAGATTCTTCAAAAATCTCATTTGCACACAGAATGCTTTGCTTGCTATGCACCAATCGCTTACAATTCGTATCTATCATGTATACATATACATACATATACTCGTATTTTTACACTCTTCTATGTAGCTGCGTGTAAATACGCTCTCCCATTTGGCCACTGTAATGCATTAATTGTGTTTGACTAACCAAGGCGCCTGTCCGGCTGTCTGTCATAAATAACGCAACAATTCATACATTCTAGATTAGCTAAACACTGCTCAGTTGCTGCATTTGTCACAGCAACAAAGAGGAGCAGCTCATTGGTGAGTGCTGTACGCAGAGTGTTGTACTAGCATTGCCTTGTAAAGTCATTGAAAAATAACTACAGTCAGACGTATTTATAGTTGAAATATGTGTGCTGTTCAGCATGACAAGTGACAAGACCGTGTTGTTATTGCTACGAAGGATACACTCATTTAAAAAATGAAAACTCAACTGCATGTTTGGTGCAGAACATTTGTGTATTGCATTTGTTAGTTGCACTCTCTTTGGGCTTATTGGCTAACTGGGTGTATGTGTGTGTGTCTGACACGCAGTTGTTTTGGTGATTTGTGAAGGTGAGTAGGTGATTAAATTTGTTGTAAAATGTGCTGTTTGTTCCCTCCATAGACTAGAAATGTGTTCCAGTATTGAAAAATATGGAGCGTATTCCGACCAGAGTACTCTCCTCTCGCTTACAACTACTAGAAATACCGATATCTTAACTATGTTTAATGGGAATCTCCATTAAAAAGAAAACACATATCAAGGATCATCAAAACAAAAGCTTCCCCTAAGTATTTAAAAATGGAAACGTTTCGAAGTCAAACCCAAATTTGTAATATAAGTGTAATTACTACTGAGACTTGCGAATTGAAAACTCTCCCAGTTTGTTATGATTGATTTGGAGTTGAAAATTCCAAAAATCTTGACCTAGACTCAGCACTTAAGACCAAAGAAAAAAAGACAAGGAATAAGTATAATGGCTTTAGAAAAAGTAAAAAATTATGTTCTTTTCAGTTCCAATCACTCGAACCGATGACTGGTCGCTCTTAGAATCGTCTTAATTTATAATTTTTCTTTGGTGACTGCCAATAATATGCTTTAAAAGGCAAAAAATTGTATTCGTTTCAGTTTCAATAACTCCAAACAATAATTGGTATCCCTTAAAATCGTCTTAACTTACAAGTTTTGTTTAGTGACTGCCAAAAATATGCTTTAAAAAGTAAAAATTTGTGTTCGTTTCAGTTTCGATAACTCCAAACGAAATTTGGTCCGTGTTAGAACCGTCTTAACTTATAACTTTTGTTTAGTGACTGCCAATAATAGGCTTAAGAAGTAAAAAATGTGTTCGTTTCAGATTCAGTAACTCCAAACCATAATTAATATTTCATAGAACCCTCTTAAGTTATAATTTTTCTATAGTAACTGCCAATGATATACTTTAAAACATAAAAAATTGTGTTCGTTTCAGTTCCAATAAGTCCAAACGATAACTAATTTCTTTTAAAACCCTCCTAACTTATAATTTTTGTTTAGTGACTGCCAAAATACGCTTTCTACAAGTAAAAATTTATGTTCGTTTCAATTCCAGTAACTTAAAACGATAATTAATCTCGCTTAGAACCGTCTTAGCTTATAATTCTATTTTAGCGACTGCAAAAAATTAACTTAAAAACCGAAATTTACTTGAAATTATTTTCATATTTCGCCGAATTTCATGCAATCACAAGTAGGGTATTTCTTTCTGCTGGAATTCAAAGTAAATATCCCTGCAAATCCAGAATACACGTATAACTCATGCAAAATGCAAATTCCACAGCAGCTTCCCCAAACAAACAGCCTCCAGTGGCAATGTCTGCTTCATACAAAAACGAGCATAGCATGACAAATGATGTTACTCATACGCCATGGGCACTTCAAATTGCTTTTTCACACAATGCTGCACAATGGCACACGCCTTGCTTTAAGCCGCCAGCAGCTGCTCAAGTGGCTTGGCCTTGACATTTGGCGTGCACGGATAAGGGCAAATGAAGTTACTTTGCACATTTTCGAAGCGGGTCTAAGGCGCCACCTATACTAGTCTACATGCATAAGTACACAGCGTGATAAGCAAAATCGCCTCGCATTGTATTGTCTATTCTTCTGCATTCGCATATTCTTCATTTTTTCATATTTTTGTAGCCATTTCATACACATTTTCACTTCTTCTTTTTTTCAGTAGATTTTCGCACGCTTTCACTCACACTCGCTCTCGGCATTGCGCTTACATTTCCAATTCAATTCCAGTTTACATTTGACCCAAGTAAAAGCAACAACGCAGACCAAAAACGTAATGTCAATGTCAATGACGGCGTGGCGTTGCTGACGCTTAGCTGCCACTGCCACCAGCATCAGCTATATACAGTTACGAAACGCTTCGCCCCGCACTATCTTTGGCAATGCTCTAATGCCTAGCAATGGCAAGGACGTTTGCATGAGTAGCTGCACTGGGAATGGATAGTGGTAATAGAGTAATCTTTTTCTATTTTCTAATTCTTTTTTCTGCTATTTGTTTGCCTTTTAACATCATTCCATTTCATTACTATTGCATTTGCGCTCATCTGGTTGTTTATGCTGCTGCTGCTGCTGCTTGCAGCCACTGTGTGCCCTTGTCTGTTGCAGCTCACACACAACGCACTGCGGCGGCAAGCAACAACACATACAGTAACAACAACAATGCCGACTTGACTGTCATTGTTTGGCTTTGGTTTTATTGTGTTTACTTTGGATTTTGCCGAGCAATGCAACGCTGCGCTGATTACATAACTGTCTGCATATCTAACTGACTCGGTGTGCTTGTATGTGTGCCTGCGTTGTATTTGTTTGTCTCTCTTCGCTTAAGTGTCTGTCTCTGGTTAATTCGTATCTATTTTTTCACTTTTTTCCTGCTGCTACTGCCGCTGCTGCTTCTATTTCATGTTTTTCTCCTGAAATGTTTGTTGTTGCCCTGAGCTAGCAGTTTTGTGTTGGCTTTCCTCTTGATGTCTGCTTTGCGATTTTAATTATGCAACAAAATGCAATTCCACAGTTAATTGAGAACTGCGTAAACGTAAACACGCACACACCAACACAATGCGCGTCTGTTACTTATAAACGTGTTTGTGTTAAAGGAGTGTTGGTCAAAAGAAATTGCACAAAGTGCTCGAAATTAAATGAAATTTTAATGCAATGAATTTCGAAAGAGCTGCTCAAAATTGTCGGATTATGAATTGGAATTAAATTGTTATTAACAGATGCCGTAGGATATTACATTTAACCCTTGTGAACTGTGCTGAGTGGAATTTGGTTTACTAACGGGTGATTTTCATGCATTAGTATTTGACAGATCACGTGGGATTTCAGACATGGTGTCAAAGAGAAAGATGCTCAGTATGCTTTGACATTTCATCATGAATAGACTTACTAACGAGCAACGCTTGCAAATCATTGAATTTTATTACCAAAATCAGTGTTCGGTTCGAAATGTGTTTTATCGACAAATTTTGTTCAGCGATGAGGCTCATTTCTGGTTGAATGGCTACGGAAATAAGCAAAATTGCCGCATTTGGGGTGAAGAGCAACCAGAAGCCGTTCAAGAACTGCCCATGCATCCCGAAAAATGCACTGTTTGGTGTGGTTTGTACGCTGGTGGAATCATTGGACCGTATTTTTTCAAAGATGCTGTTGGACGCAACGTTACGGTGAATGGCGATCGCTATCGTTCGATGCTAACAAACTTTTTGTTGCCAAAAATGGAAGAACTGAACTTGGTTGACATGTGGTTTCAACAAGATGGCGCTACATGCCACACAGCTCGCGATTCTATGGCCATTTTGAGGGAAAACTTCGGACAACAATTCATCTCAAGAAATGGACCCGTAAGTTGGCCACCAAGATCATGCGATTTAACGCCTTTAGACTATTTTTTGTGGGGCTACGTCAAGTCTAAAGTCTACAGAAATAAGCCAGCAACTATTCCAGCTTTGGAAGACAACATTTCCGAAGAAATTCGGGCTATTCCGGCCGAAATGCTCGAAAAAGTTGCCCAAAATTGGACTTTCCGAATGGACCACCTAAGACGCAGCCGCGGTCAACATTTAAATGAAATTATCTTCAAAAAGTAAATGTCATGAACCAATCTAACGTTTCAAATAAAGAACCGATGAGATTTTGCAAATTTTATGCGTTTTTTTTTTAAAAAAAGTTATCAAGCTCTTAAAAAATCACCCTTTAGTAGCAATTTATGGAAATGCTCGCACTGCTGCCTGGTGGTTGGAAAAATTCTACTCCAATTTTATTACAAGAGTAACGAAGATCTGAGGAAAACAAATATAGAGCAGTGGTTACTCCTAACCTCATATTTCCTTCATCTATAAAGGAATTAAGTTCTAAGTCGAAGGAAAGAAGTTTGGGTCAGTATAGAACCCTCTCCAAAAGCCAAATTTTTACAATTTATTATGCGAGAGAGAAAAAAGGAAGATCATGGAAGTCACAACCTGACTCTATATAAGTAAAGCCCACACCTTGTCTGGCCAATGCTTAGGTGACTCTCGTGTCTCTATGTGATTTGATGTGGAAGTCACAACATAACTTCAGGAGAAGCTGGCTCTATATAACTAAGGCAAGCACCGTATCTGGCCTATGCTATGACTCTTAAGCCCCGATGTGATTTCCTTTGAATCTAAACAATTTCTTCGAAGATTGCATTATTTCCTTAGGCAAGAACCCATGTCAACTATGATTGTTGACTTAATTAAATAAAAGCAGAGATTCTGAACTGGACTAAAAGTAAACTAATTTTGTGAACTTGGCTAAATGTAAAGAAAAAGGTCATTGACCTCAAAAAAATGTAAACAATAAGGTCATTGTCCTCATAATATAAACAAATGGGTCAATAACCCCATGAAATGTAAACAAAAAGGTCACTGGCCCCAAATGTAAAGACAGGTTGGCGACTTGACTAAATGTAAACGAAGATTTTGAACTCCACTAAGTGTATACAAGTTCATTGATCTCATAATGTAAGCAAACAGATCATTGGCCCATGAAATTTTAACAAAATGATCACTGACCCCAAATATAACTAAGGTTGTTGACTTGGCTAAATGTAAACAAAAGGTTCATTGATCTCATAATGACAAACTGGACATTGACCGCTTCAATTGTAAAACAAAGAGTAATTGAGCCAAACATTTAACAAAGGTTCATTCAAAAGTTCATTGATCTCATAATGTAAGCAAACAGATCATTGGCCCATGAAATTTTAACAAAATGATCACTGACCCCAAATATAACTAAGGTTGTGGACTTTGCTAAATATAAACAAAAGGGTCATTGACCTCATAAAATGTAAACCCAAGGGTTATGTAAACGAAGAGATTATAGACCTAAAAATTTGAACAAAGGTTGTGGACTTGGCCAAATGTAAACCAAGGTTCTTAACTTGCCTAATGCAAAAAATGTCAAGGTAAAGATCTTTTTATACACTTTTTTGCTATTACCAATGCGCCTGTGAAGGGTTAGAATAGAGCTTGGGTGCAGCTGAAGTTAACTTTTTCTCTAGTTTAATATAAAGTTGTAAAAGTATGAATGAAGATATATCCTCTTTTTTCCTTGCAAGTTGCAAAAGAATAAAATGTTACACCCTGCTTACTTGTTAATAATAATTTCGAACTTTTTAGCTACACTGAAATGTAAAATTTTTCGCAAAAAAATATATAGAAAAGCTTTTGTCTAAAATAACATAATTTACTAATCCTTCGATCATTACCTGCACTCATGTATTGTATTATTATATATATTGCATATATTTTTTAATTTGAGATTATTGTTTAGTAAAATATGGATTTATTTTCAGAAACTCTTTCTCAGGAATCCAAAAATAAAAACCCATATGACCACATTATATTCATACAAATTTTCATAGACCTCGATTAAACATAAGATTCCCTGGTTTTCTAATTCCATATTATACGTAAATCTTGACTCAGGGCTACTTAACTTTCAAGTATAATTATGACACTGCCACAAGTCTGAAATAGTTACATAAAATCACAAAAACCTATATTCTCTAACAGTTGGGCGTTAAGGTTGTCTTAGTTAGTTCAATTCTCCCAGTTACATCTTTTCTACCTAAAAGACTTTATTCAGTATATTATTTAGTACATTAAATGATTACTAATCTATTAAATATTCTTCCTTCTAAACCCTTATTTGCAAATAAACATTGTGGAAATATTAAAAATATTGGAAATATTTTTTGTGGTTTGCTTTTCTAATTTAAATTTTTTTACCGATGCCAGCTGCAGCCTGGCTGTGGCCGCCATTTAAGGAATTGCTTTCGCTTACAACACATTGTGCGAGTGCTGCTTGTTCTCTTTCTGCATTTTCATTTACTAAATGCGAACATGAAAACGGATTTATATGCAAAATTTATGCATTTTCCAGCAATCAATTTTTATTTATGACGGCGGGCGTTCAAATCGACCATCAATTAAAATAAACGCCGACATGGCAAATAAAAACACGGTTACAATAGTGGTTATGTTAACAACAACAAAAGTAAACAATTTTATTGAAATTTAACAATTTTTGGTGGTCAGCTGTGAGTAATTAAATGGTAAAACTTAAATGAAGTTAAAATGAAAATTTCCCTTTTCGAAAATGTATAGATTTATTACACATAACTAAAAATTTATTTTTCTGAAAGTGTATAGAACACAATTTTTTTAAAGAAAACTTTGTTTTTTAATTTGGTAAAAATCAACAAAATAGTATTGATAAACAATTTTCCGCTTGGAAAATTTTTAGATTATTAACATTTTTTTTTAAGAAAATTTATGCTAAATTAGAAAGAACGAAAGAATTGTTTAAATTAAAAGTTTACTTTTTCGAAAATATATGGATTTTTTAAATTTTTTTTTCTAAAAATTTTTTTTTTCTAAAAATTTTTTTTTTTCAGAAATTGCTAAGAAAGAAAAAATTGTTTACATAAAAAAATTATTTTTTCGCAAATGTGTATATTTTTATAATATTTTTTCTAGAATCTTTTATTCTGAAATTAGTAAACATCAAAGAATTTTTTACATTAAAAATTTACTTTTTCGAAAATATGTAGGATTCTTTCAAGAAAACTATTTGCTGAAATTATTGAGGATCAAGCAATCTTTTATATTTAATCTTGGTAAATTTTTATTTTTTACAATTATTTTTTTAATAAATTTTATAACTTCTGAATCCGTTATAATTTTTATAAGTTTGAATTCTTCAATCCAATTTTTTAATAATTTTTCCCATTCACATAACACAATTTCCTCAAAAATTCATAAAAAAAGAGTAATCGAAAAACTCATGCATTTTCTATTTCTTATAATATATATTTTCAAGCTTACACACACACACACTTACATTTAAACATATCTATTTCATCCTCTCTTTTACTTTGTCCTTTTTTATATTTTCCATAAATTCCATTAACTCTGGCGCTCTTTGATCTATGACAGTTAATTGGCTTTTTAACTAACTCACACTAAATACGGTACTCACATGCCGTTAGCTTATCTCTTTGACCATTTTTTCAAACACATTTGGTCAATGGTCAGAGTCAGACTTAGGAATGTAGATATATTTCAAAGATTAAAAGCATATAAGTAAAAGAGAATAGCGGAAGAATTCGATTAACTGAAAGCAATACAATATCCGGCGAAAAGAAAAGGAATGTCTAAGCATCCCTGTAGGAAATAAGTGTTCTCATGTCAGTGGAGATTATCTAATTCGGACTAGGACTCTGATTTGTATGCTGTGAAAAACTGTCAGAATTTCTCAAAATTACTTCAGAAATTATATCGAATTAAATATAATTGAATATACTTATATACGAATGTATGTGCCAAAAGGAATGTGGAAGTATTATTAAGTTTCAGAGTACTCTTACGTAGGTACCTCCTATGCTTAATATACAATACTTACAGTCAGAAGAAGAGGGAAGAGAGAGATCAGGAATAATTATTTCCGAGTCTGGTGTGTGTTCTCTAGGCGGTTCGGTGCTTTTCAGCATTTTTTTGCAGATTTTTTCTTCTAAAGTATGTAACTCAGGGGCTCCTATATTCAACCCGGGCACTGGATTTCTGTCTACGTTCCTGCTAAGTATACTCTGACCATCGTTAATATGTTTTGTTATGACAATCCCGTAATCAGCTTTTGCATTGCGATGCCAATTTCCTACTGGATGCCGTAAACTCATGTGAGTATTTAGCACTCAACTTTGCAATTCATTTGTTATTGAACATTTATCATGCATCTTTGTTTTCATAGACACTGCGTTGATATAAGCACCGATGAATGGGTAATGCATAAAGCAGGCGAAGTGTATTTTGATAGAGCAAAAAATGCTCACAGGTTTTGCCTACAAATATGAATTATGATGATTGGTGGAATAAGTGTAATGTGATTACTCTAAGGGGGGAAGTTTGTTAATTTATTAACACTGCAATGAAGTTGTAGTGTTTTTAGTTTTCTCCGTTTGAAATCAAAGCCAAGTAGATTTAAAAAGCATTGAAGGTTCAGATTTCGCAAAACACAAGGTTCAAGGGGCATATGGCATAAGAGAAAAATTTTGAGCACTAACGTAAGACCTCAGATACCTATTAATGCTTATCGGATAAAATTTTATAATTGAAAAAGGTGAAATTGATTATATCAGTTTCCAAAAAGTGGGCATTTCATTGGTCCAAATTTATTTTAGTTAAAGTTCTGAGCACAATCTCTTAAACTGCCTCTTAGTTCGTCTATGCTTAAATTTAAAAATGATTTTCTAAAGGTTAATAGACAAAATATAAAGTATCCACCTATTCGCATTTTACTTCAAATTCAATGATAACTACCATTTTTCAATAATAGTAAGTCCCTACTTATATATTTCTATGACCACTTGTCCTTTTGCCACCATATGTAAGCATTGGTAATTTCATTATCTCATTTCGATTATCATCAACACAAACCAACGCATATGTAACCAACGGTACTGACAATTCCACCTATTTAAAATGCTATTATTTTTCATTGTCAAGCGCAGACCATCAACGCCGACAGTTGCCTCAACAAATGTAAGACCACATGAGCTCAGAGAGCTGCATAGTTTTTTCCACATTTTTTCCCAACAATTTTTTTCACATTTTTTTCAGATTTTTTCCACAATCTTTTCACAAATTTTTTTCCCAACAATTTTTTCCAAAATTTTTTTTCCCCAATTTTTTTTTTTTTACATTCATTTTTCTCTTCTTCTTCTACCTTTGCTTTTACCAGAATCTGTCACTACTGCCTCACTACAATGCCACTCATGCTGCCATTCAACGCACTTCTTTCCTGTCCTGTTCTTCCCTTGCCCTGCTCTGCCTGTCGGTAACTGCAGCTCACCCATTTCCTCTGATTTCTAACCTCTAACGCGTCCTTGCTTCTATTCTCATTTTCGGCAATTGTTTACTTTGATTTGTAAGTGACATTTATCTTCTGAATAGCGTCCGTTGTCGGCATGACCTTTTAAGCGCAGAGGGGCACGCACGCATACAAGCTATGGTTCGCATGCTCTCTGGTGAGTTCAATGATACCCGCAAACACGTTCTGTCATACTTACATATACTGTATAACAATGTGTTGACATTTCAGCTTGATTTGATTATCTCATCGCCTTCGTTTAATGCTTGCGCTCTCATACAATAATTGTGTGTCTTCGCCGTCGTTATTGTGCGCGTATTATTGTATTTTATATAACCACAAGTTTCCTCACTTCACAATAATTTCTGTTATTCGTGTTGTTTTTCCCCTCTCTTATTATTCCTCGCCTCCTACGTAACCATTATGTGTTACTTGATTTCTGTTATTGTTCGATTTTATTGCGCCAGCTGTCAAACAAATATCGCCCACATTCAATTTCGCAAAGTATCTTTTGAATTGTCATTTACTTAGCTCAGCCACCATACTTGCGCCGCGCCTGCTCTTCGACAGGTAGACATTCACGCTCGGCGCTTGAGTGCCTCTTTTTCAGAAAAGAAATATTTTTTCTTTTCCACAAGTTAGTTTTACATCGCCAAGCTCTACCTTATCTTTCCAACCCTCTGGTGCCAGGTTTCGCACGTGTAGCACCACCAAGCCCCATCTCTTTATTGCCCAAGAATTCCCGTTCTCTCTGTGTACAAACAAAAGTAAGTCATATATCAAATTCTTACCTTGTGCCCGCGTTACATTCTTCATAAAACTTACAAATGTGGCTTGTTTGTATTTATTCTCTTAATGGTATTACAGCACTGTAGCTCGGTCTTACCGTTGCGTCGGCTCTTCTGTTGCCTTCATTGTCACATGATGAATTGTTACTGTCAACTATTCAACTTTCCACCGATTGTTCTTGTTGTAACTATTATTGTGTTTGTTTAGTGGAATTTTTATTTATTGCACGATTTGCTGTAGGAATAAAGAATGTCAGGACATGACACTTGACAGCGAATTGTATATTTATTATTTGTACATATATTTTTCTATCATTTTATTAACATTTATTCATTGATATTTCATTATTCCATGCTTTGTAAGCAAAACTTTGACTAAGCGCACGGAATTTCAATTATTTCTCAGTATTCTGACTTCGAAGTCAACTTTTTATCTAAACTTTCGTATGCTTATAACTAATATTGCACCGCTTAATGCAACTCCGGGTTTCCTATTCAGCATGTCAGCCCAGATCTCAGATCCTAAGAATCGGACGGTGATTGTCCTCGTGCTTAGGAGCTTTCTCTTTTCTTGGCTTCTCTTTAGTTGGCTCAGTTAGGCGGTGATCTTCGCTGACTTTCCTTCGGCGTGCTGGATTTATACGCAGAAGGTTAGTTTGGGTCCAGTCCTATGTCTAGATGGTTTAATGCTTTTGTGTCCCAAGAATATCCATAGTCGTTTGCCGCAGCGAGCTAGAGGTTGTGTAAGTCAAGCCATGCTGGCGTCCGTACCATAACCTGATTGAGCTTTCTTCGCGTTTCTTCTCTGCCTCTAACTGGAATTACTGCTGCAATGTCGTCCGCGCAGCCAATTATGTGGGATTCGTCTGGCATGTAGAGTTTTATTATATAGCATCGTAGCTGATGTTCCACAAGTCTGGGCCTAAAATGGATCCTTGTGCTGCCCCCAACGTGACCGCTATCAGTCGTCATCCCTCCCTAGTTTGGTACAGCAGTTTTCTGTTGATAATATAGCTTCGCACCTTAGCTCTGAGGTCGTCGGGGATTTTAAAGCTTTTTTTCGAGAGCGTCCATCATATCCACCCAGAGTTGTTGAAGGCGCTTCGGACATCTAAAGTCACCAGCAATATTATTCTTTTGTATTTATGCCATCTACGCTGGGCAACCTCTATACTTTTAATGGCACATTTTATAAGGAAAGTCCTCCAACATTGTTGATAGCCGCTTCGAGTCTGGTCTTAAGTAGCCTTTCATATAGTTTTCCCGCTATATCAAGCATGTATAGTGGACGGTATGCTGATGGCAAGTTGGGGTCTCCTTTTCCCTTACTCATAAGCACCAGCCGTTGCTTTTTCCAGAGTTCAGGGAATATTTCAGCTTCGAGGCAGACGTTGTACATGTTCAGTAATACTGCCGGCCGCTCTGCAGCGATTATTTTCAGGATTTCTGCTGGGATCCCGTCCGGGTACTTTGTTGGCCTTGAGCTTGTCAGTAGCTGGTTGCAATTCTTCTCGGGTAAACTGAGGGATTTGCGGGGATCTTAGCGTGTGTTTTGGATCACTAGTACTTTTTTCGTGTGTGGGGAAGAGTAGGTTTACTTTGTGATCAATTTTAGCGTCATCAGCTTTAATTTTTCACACATAACCAATTTAATTACATATTCCCT
Source organism: Bactrocera dorsalis (assembly GCF_023373825.1). Taxonomy (NCBI): domain Eukaryota; kingdom Metazoa; phylum Arthropoda; class Insecta; order Diptera; family Tephritidae; genus Bactrocera; species Bactrocera dorsalis. Next base: position 5,134,021 of record NC_064305.1, on the reverse strand, counting down.
TAACACTTTTTACTTATGTCATCATTATAGCTTCACCATTAAACCAGCTATCACTCAATTACTCACAGCTGTTAAACAAAATATCAATTAAACTGACGTCATAAGACTTCGTTCCATTATACTTAAATATGTAGTTCATAAACTCAACAACAGACACACTGTCTTCATACTCTTTTGTGCTTTCGATTACATTCATTAACTAGTTGACCGTTATTATCAACTTTAATCTCACAACTTCAGCAATTGTCGCATGAAAACAATAGCAGCTGTCACAAAAAAAGAAGAAGAATGAAGAATAATGGCATAAAAGAGCAGATGAGTGATGAAAACGGAAGTAGCTGAAGAAATTACAACAAAACATTGCTTGCCGCCGCTTTGCCTAATGCTTTCTAAAGCACAGACGAAGTGAAGTTAAACACTTTAACTTTATACACACATATACTAGGAGTTGTTTGGCAATCGCTCACTCTATGGCGTTTCTTTATAGTATTCACCACTGTCGCATCCATTCGCTTCCTGTCAGCTGTCAAACAATTATCATTTTCACTGTCGCACAAATGTTGGTGGACTATAGTTGTTATGTACATATATAAATTAAGGTGTCCGTTATTTCACAAGTTGGTATATTATTGTTTTATAAAGGCCTCCTACAGTTCAGTTTTTGCCTTAAAAAAAATTAATCAAAGTAAAGTTGTGTTTTATTATCAATTTAAATTGTGTCTCAATAATATTAGTTTTGCATGTATATAACATTTTTACTATTTTACATTAAACAAGTAAATCTATGACTTTGAAAAAGCGATATTCTGATACAAAATTGTCCACTCTACAAAAAAGGTCTAGGTATTTTTTTCCATAAAGTCACTACTTTAAAAGTTATATTAAGTTGAAGTTATATATCAAATGTACTGTATTAATACAGAGAATGTACTGTATTCATACAGCGAATGTAATCGTACAGTACAGCATGATGTATGAGCAACATTACATGTTAATTACCATGTTAATCACTTAACATTCGTGAATGCTCAGGTTATTTGATGTCTAACTTTAACTGCATATAACTTTTAAAGAAGTGCCTTTATGGAAAAAATTATTAAGAGCTTTTTTGTAGCGCAGAAAATTTTGTAACAGAATACTGCTTCCTTATAGTTGTATATTTACTTGTATACTGAAACAAAATATGTATAAAAAAATTATATATTAAATGACAAGAAAAACTTATTTAGACACGCTTTAAGTAGAAATTAAAGCACTAATTTATTTTCGCATATTATTTTTATGCAAAAACTGAAGCTTCAGTGAACCTCTGCAAAAAAAAAATTAACTTGGTATATAACGCACACCCTAATATATATACACAGATGGACATTTTTATCGCTTCACTGCATAACATTTATGCTTTTAATTCATTTGACCATTCATTTGAACAAATATTTTATTCAACATTAAATGCTGACTGTGTAAACATGAAAACTTGCCACGATGCATGCACCAACACCCACACAACAGTAAACGCAATACAATCGACAATATATGCGTATGTGTATATGTATATGAAAGTTGTGCCGCGCAACTCCCATGTCGGTGTCAACACTGTCCATATATTGAGCTTACAAATGTTATCGTAACAAGCTTACAACAACCACACCAACAATGATTGTGCACATGTAACAATAATAGCAACAACAAAGAAATAATTGTGCAAATAGCGACAATAATGTCAGCAAAAAATAGCAATAATCATGCGCAACTATTATGTACACGCTATATATGTGTGCATGCATATACACACGCATATAACTGTAATACGACTAATGCCACAACAGTCGCTACATGAAAGCCATTTGCAATAATAACAATAACTTTTGCGATTTTTCTTTCATTTCTATTTGTTTTAATCGCGTTTTCATTAATTTTGCCACAACTCCCTTCCTGCCGCATGCTCTGTACGTGCAACGCCCAGCACGATAATAAAGTATTGAAAAAATCGGGTAATATTTATGTAGCAGTAAACGCCCCCATGGGTATGGAATGTGACAGCATATTGAATTTTATAATCACGCGAGTGAGTTGAAGGTGGGTGATTATGAGAAATAAAATTGGACAGCGAATTGACAACAAATGTGGGTGGGATCATAACTACACTGTTGAACAAAGAAATATTGTGCTGTATTGTTGATAAACATGAAAAGAGTAGATAACTGAGCATTGTGGACCTCCACGACTTTTAAGAAAGCAGCTTTATTTACTCTAGTAGAAATAAAGCAATAAAAAACATAAGCTTGGGCTGTACCGAAGCTGAATGGGGTATAAAAAGATTTGTATCTGGAATTTGATCGGTCAGTTTCTATGGCAGCTATGTGCTATAAAGGTAAAATCTGGACAATATAATCGGAGGCTGTAGCACTGGCTTGCATAATAGTCTATGACAAATTTCGTCAAAATATCTTGTCAAATGAAACAGTTTTCCATATAAGGGCTTAAGTTTGATCGATCAGTTTGTATGGCAGCTATATGCTATAGTGATCCGATCTGTACAATTTCTGCGGAGATTTCACCATTGCTGTAGGTAATAATCTATGCGCAATTTCGTAAAGATATCTCGTCAAATGAAAAATTTTTCCATACAAGCACTTGATTCGAATCGTTCACTTTGTATGAAAGCTACATCTTAAAGTGATCGGATATAGACGATTCCGACAAATAAGCGACTTGTTCAGGAGAAAGTGACGGATGCAAATTTTCAGATCCATATCTCAAAAACCGAGGTACTAATTCGCGTATATAAGAACGGATAGATGAACAGGCAAAAGGACATGGCTAAATCAACTCAGCTCGTCACGCTGATCATTTAGATATATTCATATTTTATATGGTGAAGTAAGAATTTTTTCTGGGTATTTACTTACTATATTGATATCCTCGGATGTACCTCCGTTTTTAATGTAGTTCGTAGTAAATTGTACACAGCAATAACTGGACACAGACTTGCACCTGCAACGCCACAGTGAATTCCCTGAACCATACCTGTTTACCACAATTTCAATCGATTTCCGAACAATTGCATTTTTATGCGCACAATAACCACTCCGAAGCCACGTTGAAATCCCTCGCGGATGTGCATAACAATTTAAATGGGCGTGGCCCGCACCATGTTTCGTCTGCAGCACGCATAATTGAAGTGGCGTAAAGTATACTCGCATACTTTTTATGACTGTTTCATGGGAAACGCGGCGCATGTTTGGCGTGAAGCAGATGGCGGCTTTCCAAAGAAGACACGGTGGATGTGAGTAGGTGTGCGGTAGTTGTAATTAAAAGAACCTTTTAAGCCTAGCTGGCCACAGACAGCGCAACAATTAAAACAGTCAACGCGAACAATATAAAACAAGGTATATATATATATATGTATGTGTATGTGTGTGTTGATATATGAAAAGTGTGGCCGCCAACAAGCGCATGTGGCTTTACATGAAATGGGATGCGTCCGGCCAACAGACAATAATAACAATAATAGACGACAACATTGGCAATGGCAATGAAGCGGCACATATAAACCATGCCACATCTACGCACGAAAACCGGAACTCACACAAATACAAAGGCGCGTTCAACACATGCACATGCAGATAACAATAAAAGCCGCCGTTAAAGAACGCTTTGGTATAAATGCGGCTTTTAAAAGCTTTTTTCGAATGCACGTGTTAATTTATTGTTGCAATGACATTGTGTATTGTGGCGCGCATGTAGTGGTGAATGTGTATATACATACAAGTACGTATATGTGTAGGTTTGCTGCAACAGCTGAAGTAACAAAACTTAACCACAGCATGTAACAAAAGAATTTTTCCTGCATAAATTGAGGTATACTTCGTGGCGCTGTTAAAAAAAAGTTGCATGGCAACATTGTTTTGGTCGCCAAAATTTTGTTCAACGTGCAGTGGTTGTTGAGGCGTAATATGTGAATAAATGTAGAAGGAATGGAAATACTGTTAAGCAATGAAAATTAAAATTGTTTAAATTCACTGAAAACCACTTGAAAGTCTCTCATTTAAAGAAGCGCCCCTAACTAACTATTTTGTGACTATATTACCACTATCAGACAAGTTATTATTGTCGTTTATACATAGCTAATTTATACATACTTATAATCGCAAAAATTATTTGTTCGTGCTTAACATCGAGCTTATCTTATTGAGAAAGAAAAACCGAGAGCTTTTCATATAAAATAACATATTTTTAAAGACTCGCCAGGAAGGTATGTTAGGTGCCACTGTTAGTGCTCATTAGAGCTCTGGAGACGTTTGAGACTCAATCGAACTTCAACCATCTCAAATATTCTCTTCTCTGTGACAGAACTGTCGTGACGAAGTAAATCAGTGCACCTACACCTAATGGTCAGTAGAGGCACCACGCAAGCTGCGGTACTATCTTTCTTACTCTGGATTTTCATGGTAAATAACCTATTGAAAGAGCTTCCAGAAGAAGGCTGTCGGATGATAGAATCTGCAGATGATGTTGCTCTCATGGTTGAAGGAAAAAGGAAGCCATTAGTTGCCTTATATAGTGTTATTGGAAACCGGTAGGGACTCTCACCAAAATTTTTGCTCCGGGAAGCAAGACTGGTTAAGAGTCCCAGGGTGAAACATTCCGAATTACTCTATTACTACGATTACATCCCTGACAACTTGAACCAATTCACCAAGGAGCTTCCTCACATCGGCATTTCCTCCGAGAGATGTGTGGGTGGGGTGAAATCACTGGAGAAGAGGGCAGTGAGGTTTTTCACGGATGGATCGAAGCTCAAGGGAATGTTGCAGGAGGAGTCTTCTCTCAGGAATTCCCAATCAACTCTTTTTTCAGATTGCCAAACCGCTGTAGTAAATTTCAAGAAGAAGTGGGAGCTTTAAAGTAGCAGCAGATATGTATACTTCAACGCAGTTCGGTTTCTTTTAGAAGGATATGCATACACTCTGAAAATAAGCAAAGCTACTAGAGTCGTCAGAAACTGTAAAACCACTGATCACGTTAGAAAGGGCACTCTTACCCAAATCCTATTACGATGGGAATAAGCATATTTTCTCCTGTCTTCATGCACTTGGGCACTGGAGCTCAGTAAGCGTTGGTCAGCAACCAGCACTTGTGGAGTGTTAAAAGTCTTCTATGCCTAAAGTAGATGATAAAAGCTCATAGCAAGGCTCAGGTATTCTAACTTATTGGCACTCACGGTTAAAGATTTTTTTCGGTCTATCTGGAATGATACCACTCAAAATAGAAAGATAGATTCAGGCAGAACTCTAGTCAATACTAGTCAATACTGTTGAAACAAATCTCAGAAACACTGATATACTCGAAACCATAAATTAAACAATCAGTATGAAAAGCTAACCTCAAAATACGTCTACAGCCTTTCAGCAATTTAATATTCCAAATCGAATAAAATGCTGACAAAATCATTCGAGGAAAAAATTTAAGCACATTAACCACAGTTTGGAACGCCACACTTGGAACATGGTATATGTGTATGCTTATGAGACGAGTTGCCACCATTTTAGTAATGCACAATAATTGATTTCCGCGGTTGGCAGCATTAGCGCGCCCAGCCGAATTTATAGCACTAATTAGAATGCCGAAAATCCAGCCAACTGAAATACACAATTAACAAATGCCGACCGAAGTGCGAGCACAGTTCGGGGTGAGTGAGTGAATTAGGTCCACAAGCGCTGGTTGTTCCAGTGACTAACTCCAAACGACTGTGCGCGCTCGCACCACAAACACACACTCGGGGACCAGGCTTGGCTTTTGTTCTCCAGCCACATTGCATTGTATTAAGTGGGAGAATTCGTTTTCAGTTTTTCGTTTTGCGGTCAGTCGGACAAATTGTGCAGCAAATTTCCTATGTTGCTGTGCATATAATATTTCGGCAGCCAACGTACCATAGTGCATTAAAAGCCTCAGTTTCATTGTGTGCGTGTATTCATTTGTGTGCGCGCAGTCATTGAATACAAACCACAATGCCATTTAGGCTTTTACGCAATGTTGAAGCGGCGCATATTTTTGAGTTGTGGAGAGTCAAATTCTGCTTAATTAGCTGTAATATGGTATGAAAGCGTAGAGTGCCTAAATGTATGCACGGGAATTTAAACCGTCTAAGTTAGGTGGAAGCAGGAATTTGGAAAACGATTAATTTGCTGTTAGTAAGCTTGCAAGGTTAGAATCCTGCGCTTTTTTCTTCTCTTAATGTAAATTTCAGGAAATTCCTTTGATTAAGCCTGCTTTAAGCATGTCCAATGGTGAAATTCTGACTCGGCTCGAAAAGCAACTTGCTTCTATTGATATCCAGAAATGTCAATTAGAGGCATGAGATTTTTCTTAGATTTATTACACTGGGATATTAGGATTGCCTCGGTGTTTCTAGTAACCAAAATAGCTGAACTGAATGCCCTGAATTAAGTACAAGTACGGAAAGCTCTTTTATTTGAATAAATATCTCCCTGAAATTTGCCATGGATTATTGCCTAAGGCAATGATGTAATCCACGAAAAACTTGATAAGATCAGATCACTATAGCATATAGCTGCCATACAAACTGAACGATCAGAATCAGGTGGTTGTATGGAAAACTTTTTTCATTTGAGAAGATATCTTCAAACAATTTGGCATGTATTATTATCTAAGGCAATTCTATTATCCGCGAAGAAATTGTTCAGATCGGATTACTATAGCATATATCTACCATATAAACTGAATGATCTAAGTCAAGTTCTTGTATGGAAAACTTTTTTTTTTTGAGAAGATATCGAGACCAAATGGGGCATGAATTATTATCCAAGTGAATGGTATAATTCTCGGAGAAATTGTTCAGATCGGATTACTATAACATATAGCTGCCATACAAACTGACCGATCAAAATTCTTGTAAGGAATATTTTTTGTTTGGGCAAGGTTTTTTCTTGTTCTCATAACCGAAATCCCTTACTTTCTTATCCGCACATTATTAATTTTATATTAATTCAACCTTTAGTGGCATCTTTTGGGCGCCGGATTTATATGCAACACGCGTTATTTAACTAAAACTTTATAAATAATTTTAAGTAATTTATTTCCATATTTTGTCGCCATAACAGTTGAAAATAGGGGAGACTTTAGAAGACACGTGCGCCACAGCTGTTTGCGAAATTGCTTTCCAATTTGCTTAGCGACTCATAAATGCTAATATCGAAGCCTAAAGGTAGGCAACACTTTTCAAATATATTAGAAAAAATGGAACATTCTTCATTCTTTTCAATATTCTTACACAGTATTTTATGAAATATCAAGGTATGTAATGTTAAAAGCATAAATAAATACTTGTATGAACTCTCAACTTGACACAGCCTACAATTTTCGGCAACTTTCACAAAAACTGTTTGAAAGGAAGAAAAAAGCTTCGTGTTTCCACTCTTTTTGTTTTGCAAATACGTTTAGGCTTTAGGCAATTGAATTCAAATTATTATTGAAAGTGCAAACCAAAAACAGCGAACATACGCAAGCTGCAGCATATGTGACGGCGCCAAGTGGTGAGAGCATGGAACAACTGCCGTTACATAACTGTTAATTTAAAATTGAACACATAAACTTTTGCTCAAAAGATATTAATCTTAGTTTGCCTAAATTTACGGTAAGCTTTTTGGCAAAAATAAAAGCACATATAAAATGTTTGAAACTAAAGCGCCTGCATGTAGGCAACGCGCGTATTAAAGAAGGGATTTAAGTGCACAAAAAAGGTAAGCACGCGTTGCTAACTGTTTATCAATCACTGGTGTACAGTTATACGCAATTTCGTGCAATATATTTGATGCTGATGCTTTTCTCATAACGGCATTTCGATTCCGTTGTGGAATTCGTTTATGATAACGATTTTTAATCACGACAAGCAAAATGAATTAATTGCGATATTTCGTAGAAATGTAATATACACATATGTACTATGTATGTATGTATGTATGTACGTATGTCTACAAAGAATGCCCAGCTAAAGTGCCCATAAATATGCAACGCATAATCAAGCAATCAGAAAGTTTCCGCGCACGCATTCAGTCGGATGTGTAAACAAAGGCAAAAGGAAGCGCGCAAAATGTAAGCGGAGGCAGCCAAAAGCAAAGACAATATGCGCTGAATTGAGCAGCAATTGCAATTTGAGTAGTGCATTGCAGCAGAAGAAAAAGCAGCATTAAATGGGAAAATGTAGTGCCGCGCACACACGCCTGCGCACGCGCGCCCCTATTTGTTTGTCAGCATATGAATAAGTGTATATAAATTGTTGTATCTGCATATTCATTTCATACCACACTTTATGATTGCCTGGGCGCGCGTCAGCCACAGCATGCTTCAGCCGCAGTGCACAGTGCATGCGTCTTCTTACCCAAAATAACAACAAAATTGAAGTAAAACGTAAACAACAACAAGCGGCACGCATGATTAATGTACGCTTGTGCAACGGCAGGCAGCTGGCAAACAGCGTTAGCCGGATATACGCGCAAGCAGCGGCACAACTCCTTCGTTTGCCACATACTGTGCCGATACATGCCGGCACCTCTTTGCAGCGCCCACCAACACACTTGAGTTGGCGCTGCTGCCCGTTATGGTAAGCAGCGTCACACCAAGCAACACACTTGAGTTGCAACTGATGCCCGTTATGCCAGCGTCACTTCACATATTCTACGCTCGGCCATGTGTAGGTTATGTATGGACCTGTCTACTGCTCGCCATTTCTCATTGTTATTGTCATGCCTGGTTGGCTTGTCTCCCATACGCTCGGGGTTGTGTTGGTGTTGTTACTTGCGCCGTTGCAGCCATTTTGTATGCAACTATTTATGGGCCACATATAACAACACTTTTACAACACTGTTGCCGCTTTGCTGCTGTCACACAACGCGCCTACATAACCACACACACACACGCATTATTCTCTTGTTGCCATCAAATTCATTATGTTGTTGCCGGTTTTGTTGTTGTTGTTTTGTATGTGCAAGCAATGTAAGCTTAATTGAATGTGCATGGAAATTGTATTGATGTGCTGAGCAAATGGAAATGGCATACGCAACTTTGGGCGACGAAGCTCTGGTCTGGCATTTGCAAATTTAAGGGGCAGGAGTGAGGGAGGAATGCCAAACTATTTTTATGCGGTGTGATTTTAAATTTATTTGGCGCTGAAAAAATCACGTTTACCGAGCACAATAAATGAATTTTGTATTTTCTTGGAAAATCAAATAGTCACAAGCAGCAGTCAGGTCGAAAAGAAAGAGACGCACTCAGAGCACACCGGAGGTGCGCGAAAGTGGTTGTAAAGTAGAAATAATCTCTTATTTGCATCAAATATAAAATCCACACTATAATCAAACAATGGTTTAAGATGAGTTGAGATTGAAGGGATGCGGAAAGTGAACAAGTGCATTTATATAAGGATCCGAGATGATAGTCCTGAGTCGATTTAAAAAAATGTGTTGAACCAATCGTTACAATTCTTGAAAAACTTTCAAAGTAGACTCCTTCTGCGTCGATCTAGCGCTGTCAGCGCTATTTCCAAGCATTGAAGTCGCCACGGAAGGCATTCTCCGGAAATAGTCTTGAGAGCCGAGGTGTATGCTGCTTGGATCGCCTCTGTCCTCTCAAAATGCTTGCCTTTCATCGGCCTCTTCAGGCAAGGAAACAATAAAAGTCCAGTGGGGCCACATCTGCGTTGTAGGGCGGCTGCGGGAGGATTGGAAAGCTAACTGCATATATTCTAGAGATCCAACATAATCTACTAAATGGACCAAAGAAAAACTCTTTCAACCAATTAAACCGGTGACCTGGCGGCATTCACATTAACTCTCCGGAGAGTGTTTCTTCGCTTCTACTTATCGCTCGATCAAGCATCGATATAGGTTGAACAAGTGAGTAGGCTATCACAAAAAAAAAATTGATTTGCATTCTAACTTGCGTTTTCTCATTCCATCTAATAGGGTAGGACAGTCCTCCATTCTCACCAACAACCTCCCGCTTACCACCGCAAGCCCAAAATATAGGAATATAATATTATATGTAAAAGGAAAAAATCCCCTCTTAGTCGTAAAGATCTGATAATCTGAAAATTACAAAACAGCGACTTCGAAAATCAGTTAAATATTAACTACGCTCAAATACATACAAATAAAGCAAGAGAAAATATTAGATCAAGCAGTTGGACTCTCAAAGGTTTAAGGAGAGACTGAATAAAAATAATTTGGGCCTTTTTATACGATGAACAGGGTACGAGTATATTGAGTTTGCCATAAAGTTTCTATCGGCTAGAAGGGCACGTGAGATATCCAATAAAATACATGTATACATAAAATGATCAGCACGACGAGCTGGGTCGACTTAGCCATGTCTGGCTTTCCGTCCGCCTGTATATATGCGAATTAGACCCTCAGTTTTTGAGATAACTGTAGCCTATAGCTGTCTTACAAACTGAACGATCGGATTCAACTTCTTCTATGGAAAACTTTTTCATTTGACGAGATATCTTCACGAAATTTGACATCCAAACAATTTGTACAGATCAGATCACTATAGCATATACATAGCTGCCATACAAACTGACCGATCAAAATTCTTATAAGAAATATATTGTAGTTGAGTAGAGTATTTTGGCTACGGTTCAGCCGAAGTTAATTATTTTTCTTTTATTTACCAAATTTCACCATGAAACATTAGGTACTCATTCACATCTATGTTCCCATGTATAAATGTGAGTGAACCTGAAACACTTCACTCTGAAGCTAGCCGCACATCCAAAGGATGAAACAAATTTTGATTTTAATGAATCACGAATAATATGAAAAGAATTAGTAACTATTTACTAATAAATAAAAAATCAAGTAGTGACTTCATGAGTCCTCCAAGCTACTAAACCTATATTGTTTATAGTGTTTGTGTTTCTAATTGTGTGTGTGTATGTGTGACCGTTATATGCAAAATCGGAAACCGGAAACACTATGTCTGCACACAAGACCACAAGTACGGCTGCAACTACACATAACCTCATAATACCAAGTGGCAGCAGCACATCTGCATACCTAGATCAACCGACTTGCCAGCATTCGTATACCAATCACGTGCACACACACACACACAAACACGAACACTCGCATCACGCTTAACCCGTTCAACAACTTATGCCTTCGTTAGAGTGTTCGGCTAGTGCATTTGCCTTTCTACTTTCTTGCAGCTGTTGAACTTGCTACCTTCCTGCCACTAGTGCAGATATCCGGCCGCCGTTGCCGTACGTAACTCATCCGTTGCTCGCCAACGATTCTCCTTCGCACTTGGCTGCAATTGGCTTAGGCGCATCGCATGACAATTACCCTTTTGCCTTTGCAGTTCGTTGATGCTTGCCTGTTGTTTTTTGGTTAGGTTTATCTAGCTATTATTGTTGCTGTTGCTGTTGGTCATGCGGTACTCAGCATACTTGTTTATGTTGCATGCTACTCGTACATTGTTAGTTGTTGCGAAATCATCTCACATTTCCTGCGGTTTCCGCATCTTGAACACTGCCGTTGTTATTGTTGTTTATTGTTATTTTTTATTTGTTTGTTCTTTTGCTCTGTTAGGGTCGCACAGACGTTGTCTGCTGGCTGTTAGTTGGGTCACTTGAAGTGGAATGCCACAACGATGTCGGTCGAACGGTTCAAGTGCATCTGTGCGGATTTGGAAAGTTCAAGTTGAAATGATTTAATTAAATTTGATTTTGATTTTATTGTCAAGTGCTTTTGGATTCTCTCAAACTGCTGGCGAAAATTGTGTGGATTGGACGAATGTTATGTAATTTACATCGGAACGGTGGAAACTAAGAGTGAGTTTCTTCGTAGTATCGAATTCAGATATGATTTTTGACGAATCGATTTTTGAACGATAATATTTTTGTGCCAGTTCTCAAGAGACTCAAACGAAGGGTCAATCGAGTCCAACAAGACTTCACAGCCAATTGGAAAATGCAACACAAAAACCCTCACGGCTCACACGGCCTTTCTTGTGTACAGCTAACTAACCAAGGCCGGCATCCCAACGTTGCCGCCCTACAGCCCAGATGTGGCCCCCCCGGACTACTTTTTGTTTCCTTGCCTGAAAATGCCGATGAAAGGCAAGCATTTTGAGACGACAGAGGCGAACCAAGCAGCATGCACTTCGGCTCTCAAGGCTATTCCGGAGAATGCCTTACGTGACGCTTTCAATGCTTGGAAATCGCGCTGGCAGTTTTCAGAGACTCTTTGCTTATAACAGGCTTTCAACGAAACATTCATAAGTATTCTTCTTCTTCTTCATTGTCATATACACCGCTTACATGGTTATAGCCGAGTTTACTACAGCGCAGACCCAGCTGTTTCGTTTTCTTGGGGCGTGTTTTTTTACGTGGCGGGTCCCAAACCCAGCGCAAAACCCTGGGGAGGAATGGTTCACTTTCTGACTTTAGCTTGCCTTCAAACGGATGTTCTCTGGCTACCCGAAGGATACTTGATCTAAGACCGGAAGTCTTGAGCTGCTTAAGACATATGGAAAATATTCGTTTCTGGCCAATCTCAAGTGAATGGCGCTTATAGAACAAAAGAACTTACATCACTTGCGAGAAACTTCTACACATGACTTCATCCTCCGTCGATCTTTGGTGTTCGAAGACTGATTTTTCCTTAAGCAACTTCTGACCTTTCGTTGTGAGTAAATAGCTTTCGTCTATACGAAAGTTCATATCATTTTAAACCCTATTCTATTCATACCGCCAACTTTTCCAAGTTTTATAGCTCGTAGGTTTTATATACATATATGAAAGAAACCTTTCCTCAACTTCAACGTTAAATCTTTTCTGCGAAGACTCTCCCCCTAAAATTGTGGTTCTTAAAAATTTAATAGAGTTCCCTTCAGTCAAGTCAAATAATGCCCAATTATTTTGCATAAAATACCAAATACGCCATAGGTCAAGAATGCGGTTTAGTCTCAGCTTGTTAGCTGTGATTTTTATGCCACACATTGATTTTGACTATATGATATACTATATGCAGGCATTTGCATTTATCCAACTATTGTTGTATTTGGCAGCTGCATTTCACATTAATTGACTTCGTTGCCGTTGGCGTCCAAGCTAATCTGCAACTACTTCTGCCGCCATTCCACTTCGTGCACTTTTTCAAATGCCACTGCGTTAGAGATTTGCCGGCATCAATGCTGAGATATGCATTTGTATTGAGGTGAAATTCCGTTTCGAATAACAAAAACAAACCAGAATCAGATGAGAAAAATACGTAAATTGTATGTTTGTGACTAATGGATAGGGGATAAGTTAAAAAAACAAAAAATAAATAACAAAGAAGATAAAACAAAGGCAAAAAACGCAAGGAATTTAATTGATTTTATGCACCTTGACAGCTGTGAGCGATTTGTATTTGCATGCGCACTCAAACTAGAATAAACAAGGAAACTCTCAATGACCCAGCAGGAAATCTTTCTATAGCAGAACCAAACTTAAACTCAGTTCCCAATATTGCCTTCCCTTCCAGAGAAGAGTGGGAAAAATGTTGAAGTGGAATAATCATCCATACTCAAGTAGCTATACTGATGGGTCCAAACTAGAAAATCAAATGGAAATAAATGTCTTTTCAGCAAAATTGGATACCAGAATCGCCTTCCGACTAGCAGACCACTGTAGTGTTTTCCAAGCGAAGATCACAGCAATTAAACAGAGCCTTCTTGTTCTAAGAAATATAGCGTATCAAACGAAAATCTGTCATGCCTTTTAAGGTTTCATCGAAGATAGTGAAATAATGGCATAATCTCTTGTTGGAGCTAACATACTATTTCACAATAAATCTAACACACTATTTCAAGATGAATCTACAATGGGTTCTAAGTGATGTCCCTGGCAACTATGAAGCAGATTAACTAGCCACAACAGTCACCATTTTACAACTACAAACCGAAAACGTGATCAACATTAAGAAACCCATGCATTGACTACACAACGATCTCGACAGAAGCATGGTGATGGGTGCCAAACTGCAAAAATCGGCTGGAAACGGTAGAACGGAAGTACGCAAAACTCCTATTGGCACTCGATAGAAAAGACTGTAGGAACATGATGGGAATATTAACTGGTCACTGTCTGGTGTCGACCCACGCCCGCAAGATGGGGCTGACAGATCGATAAGACTGCAGGAAATGTCTCGAACAGAGCACCAGTGAAACATTGCAGCATCTCTCGTGCACAAGACTACGCTGTAAGCATCTGCTGGAGTCCCCACAGTATTCAAAACAGTCTCCTTCTGCGTCGATGCAGCGCTGCCAGCGCGAATTCTAAGCATTGTAGGTGTCACGGAAGGCATTATCCGGAATAGCTTTGAGAGCCGAGGTGCATGCTACTTGGATACCTTCTGTCATCTCCAAATTCTTGCCATTCATTGGCCTTTGCAGACAAGGAAGCAAAAAAAGTCCGGGGGAGCTGAAGGGCGGCTGTGGAAGCGTTGGGATGCTGGCCTTAGTTCGGTAGCTGTTCACAACAAAGGCGGTGTGAGCCGGGGTGTTGTCGTGGTGCAACTTCCAAGTCTTGTCTGACCCGATTGACCCTTCGTTTGAGTCTCTTGAGAACTTCTACGTAAAACTTGGTGTTGACGGTTTTTCCAGGAAGAAGAAATTCATGGAGAACGATACCTTTGATGTCAAAAAAGACAACGAACATCGTTTTCATTTTAGAAATGACTCAATCTTCCCATTTTTTGGGGAGGAGACGTCGGGGTGTCCCACTCGGAAGTTTTAATGAAGATATTTGTACCAAAAGCTCACACAGGCGATGCCTACTAAAATCAAAAATACAGACATTTGAAGGTTCACGATACCACATAAATCCTTTAAGAAATTAAATTTGATCGAGTTGGAGCACTTTTGTAACGAAATTTCCTACTGGTTATGATTCTATAAACATAATATAGCGCTCACATCATGCCTCGAAACATACGGAGTCCTCCAGCAATTCAGCGCGTACCCAACCAGCTGAACTCTAGCCCCTCGAATGGGTGTGCGTCACGGATGAATTGGCACTTTTCATCGAACATACAAGCCACTTTTTGGCATTCGATTTATTTCCAAGGGGTTTATTTTTCTTTATTTCAGTACGCTCAGTTTGCACCGCTGCACTTTTTGTTTGCACAAGTGTATACATAACTGTACCATATTTTTGCGTTTTTATTATTGTGTTGTCAATGTTTTTGTACCAGCAATCGTTGTATATCTGCGAAATTTACATTTTTAAACTATTTTCCTGGAAAACAATAACAAATGCGCAGTGATATATAGCGATAGCGGCAAGGTGTGTATGCATGTGTAAACAATTTGTGTATGTGTGTGTGTGTATAGTAGCAGCTGTCGCATTGGAGGATGCATTCATTTAGGGCAATATATTTGCTTAGCCACAAATATATAGCGGCGATGGATTCAATGGCAATGGCAATAAAGACAAACAAATCAAATGGAGTTGCATACAAAAAAGTAAAGAAAAATAATAATAAAAGAAAAAGCAAAAAAGTTCAGCTGACAATGCGAAACAAAGCAAAACACTTGACTTTTCAAGTTGAAAAATAAATTAAATTTGCTGGTTGACCAGCGCGCAGACTATGTTGCACCTGAAAATGGCAAACTAGCACACAAACATATGTAAGGGAGTCTAAAAAGCACACACAGACTTTTCAAACTGCATTTATATAACAATATATGCACAATGCAGACTGAAAAAAATAAATAAAAAATAGTAAAATATATAGCATACGTACCTTTGTGTCTGTGTGCAACGCCAAAGCAGCAATATCAATAGCTTAGGTTATAGAAATAGACAAATCGACAAATCAAAAGTTGAAAAGTTGGAAAACACTGCAAATAATACCACACACATCGAACTCACTTCAGTCGCTCTCGCGTTTTTCTTTATTTTATTTTTGCGTTGAAATACAAACCCCATCCTGGCATGCCACTCAATCAGCAACCACAACCACCAGCGTAGTTGGCTAACTGCGAAACCGCACTTTCAATTGCCTGCATATTTTGTGTTAGCCATATTGTTGCCATACCGATTTTCGATTGTTTTTGGCTGTTATGACTGCAGCAAAGCAATAGTTTGAACAATGCCGGTATGTGGCAGCAACACATGTACACGCACACACTTGTAGTTGACTGCCATGACTGCGGTGTGCACCTACACCGCGCACAAGGTGGCAAGGCCGCTGCGGTATAATAAAGTAAAAATATTTACTATATATATAAATATATATATACATATATATTTCTATACTTTTTATCAGCATTTAGTTATTTGGAGCGGCAACAACTACAAAAACTTAAATAGCAAATCCTTGCTACCGCCCAGTTGCCGTTTGGTTGGCTTTCGCCTTTGGCAAAGCAAATCAATTCAAACCACTGACAAGCTGCCAGACAGGTAGGCAGGCAGTTAGTGAGCTATTTGAAGTTTTTCGATTAAAATTGAATGCGATAGGTTTGTTGGTGAAAATGGGCGGTTTTGGCGCAACCAAATAGGTGGCATGCATGTAATATACATATTACATACATATTATGTACATGCTGACCTACTTAGAACTATTTAATTTTTTTATTTTAGGTTAATTTGAATTGACGAGCTCAATACGTTTTTAGAAAAAACAATGGAGAATATTTATCAATATTCGAAAGAACATTCTTTGGCATTTATTTTTTAAAGATTATCTCTTTCAAATGTTGGCCATGTCTATGTCTCAGCTGGTCCATCCGTTGAGTCCAATTTTCGATAACTCGTTCGAGCATTTTGACTGATAACTTACGAATGACAAGCGTGATGATTTGCTTCAAGAACTGAATCGAAGCGGGATTGTCTGCAACCTGAAGATGCAAAAACACCCTTTATATAGCATCTCCATTTTATTGCCTCTCAAACTGTCGGTGTTGTTAATTATGTACATACATATTTAAATGGTGGTACAAGCACAACAAATTGTGTGATTAAATTATTCCAATAATATATATTTAAACCAAAGCCTGTTAAGCTGTAATGTACTCATTTTAAATTCAATTATTCGTTATCGCCTAAAGGTATGCAACAAATGTTAATAGTAGATTGTCAGAAATAAATTTCAAAGAACTTTAATTAAACCTTTTGATAATAATTGTTATGAAATTTACCGGCACATTTCACCCCAACAAGCTGTTCATTTGTCAGAACCACCGACATCCGGCTGCTATAGGATACAGCTACCGATCGATCAGTATGGATCGAAAGCATGCCCATGTATTGCAAACTTTGAAAACATACATATGTATCTAAAGGAAATTTGACATAGATTGTTGTTCAAGCCTATATCACAATCTCCGAAAAAATTGTTTAGAACGGACCACTGTAGCATATAGCTGTCATACAAACTGAATGATCAAATGACATTACTTGTATGGAAAACTTGTATATTTGAGCAGATATCTTCACGAAATTTGGCATAGATTATTGTTCCAGACCACGCCATAATCTCCGAAAAAAAATTTCAGATCGGACCACTATAGCTAACTGTCATACAAACT
This sequence comes from Bactrocera dorsalis, assembly GCF_023373825.1. Classification (NCBI taxonomy): domain Eukaryota; kingdom Metazoa; phylum Arthropoda; class Insecta; order Diptera; family Tephritidae; genus Bactrocera; species Bactrocera dorsalis. The sequence continues at coordinate 5,116,420 of NC_064305.1, read as the reverse complement.
GAACGATCAAAATATATTATTTGTATGGAAAACTTTTTTATTTGAGCAGATATCGTCACAAAATTTGGCATAGATTATGGTCCAAGGTAACCATACATTATCTGAATATATTTTCCAGATCGGTTTACTATAACATATAGCTGCCATACAAACTCAACAATTAAAATAAATTACTTGTAAGAAAAACTTTTTTATTTGAGCAGATAACTTCACGAAATTTGGCATAGATTATAATCCAAAGTAATTATGCATTATCTGAATATACTTTCCAGATCGGATCACTATAACATACAGCTGCCATACAAACTAACCCTTCAAAATCATGATAAAGTTCTTTTTATACCCTTTTATGCTATAATAAAAGCAACTGTGTGTGGTATTATAACTTCCGTGCAGCTCAGGTTAACATTTTGACTTGTTTTTTTAATTATTTTTATTTATAATACAATATATTACTTTTTTATTATTTTCTTTTAAACTATACAATATTTTAATACAATATTTCCATAAAGCATTATTACATGTCAAGCGAAAACTTGATTTACAACAATATAACACAAAATGTTATAACACAGGTGCAAATTACAACAAAATTGAAAAATATTTGAGTCGATTTTTATTTCAGTTTGTAAAAAAATCAGCCAACAAGCCAGCAAGCAAATATTTGAGTGCAAAATCCAAGCGACTCAAGAGTACTGCACGTTTGAGCGCGTCGAAAAATTAACTCAAACATTAGTCATGGCGTAGTGCATTTCATTCAAACTGTAAAAATCCCACACGCTTGGTGGTGCTGAAGAATTATATTTAGTCGCAGTGACATGTTAATTGTTTAGAAATTAGAAAGTTCAAATATTTCGTTTTATTATGAAATTTATAATAATTTATTGCGCTTAAATATTAAAAATTGTGAAATTATAAAACTTTTTACAATATTTTACAATTATTATTATTATTTATAACTATTAAGGGTTATTTACATCGTTTTGGTTTTAGAGTTTGTGGGTTTAATATTATTTTTTTAATATTTATGCTTTTTTCGAACACAACTCATAATAAATATTTTCTTTTAATATTTAATTATAAATAAGCACTAACACATTTATAAAATAAGCATTAAAAACAATATTTACAGGTTTGTACTTATTAACAAAACACATTTAGATGCCTGAAATTCACAAAATTTCACATCAAATACATAAATAATATTTTTGTTAAAGAAAAATTATGCTAAATTGCACTAAACTATCACAATATGCACTTGCACTTAATAACTTAATTGTCATATTGACTAAGTGCAGTACTAAGGCTGCTATATTCGTTTGTATTTGGCACTTGCACCTCACTTCCATCACATCAGATAGCATTTTCTAATTAAACGCACTCATAATCCAACTGAGGACAGGTATCTCGTCGTCATCCTCCTCATCATATGCATAATTTAAGGCAACAAAAAGCGATATAATAATCGCCACCACCAGAAGCGACAACAAAACTGCAATAACTGTTTTCTTTACACAGCCCATGGCGTCCGAAACCGCGTTGCGTTGTAGAATGCACTATAAACGGCAAAACAAACAAAAAACATATGTTAATACTAGACCAAATGTGGCTTCGTCGAGCTTGTCAACAAACCCAAAAATAGAGCACGAATCACTAATTAAAAAACAAAAATTCACAAAATTACAGCATTCTTTCACGTTACCTCAACACACAAGCCAAACAAGTTAACCGCTGAACACTTCGTCGCTGACTGCGCGTCTATTTGTATAAAAGCACGAAAAAATAGCAAGTCGAGTGACAACAAAGCCATGTAAGAAAGTGACGCTCATTCGTACGCGCTCCCAAACAGCTGTAAGGCGATGAGTCAGTCGGTCAATTGGTGAGCGGACCAGTAACGCTGGCTTTGTGATCGATCTTCACTCCGCTGTTGGTGTGGCACGCGAAAATAATAGAAAATTAATACTATGTAGTACCCACTTAACGCTTAGCGACTACGATGAGCCATGCGCGCATACTCTCCACGCCATAAGCGAATCAATACATCGCGACGCCTCGCTAATAAGACTATGTAACAAGTATTTTTTTTTAAATGCTTTGAGCATGTTTGTTGCTAACGCACAGTGGCGCGTTGCGCCGCTACTAACGGTGACTAAGCGGAAAGTGCGAGAAAAAGTTGCTCAGTGGAAAGTGTGGTCGAGACCGTTGTATGATTGGTTTGCAGATTTAGTGTGGTAGCAGCGAAAGTAAGTCAGCTGTGGTCTAAGAATTGATGTGGTTACTTCCTAATACAAGTCTATTTTTATATAGTATTATTTTATTAAACAGCTTTGTACCTAAACTAATAATTTTTCGCTTTAAAAGTGCTTTGGATTTTATTTTTTTACTTGATTTAAAAAAAAAATCGAAAAACGCAACTTTCGTTCGAGGATTGCATGAAAATATTGGCTAGTCGAAAAAGTCTTTCTTTTCAAACTTCAAACTATTTTTTTTTTTTTTGTATATTGTATATTTGTAATGAACTTTAATGACCCAAATATGTATTATTTTGGTCGCCAACTTATTGCCATTTTTCCGCTAAAGACATTATTCCAACAATGTAAAACTTTTTTGATTTCTCGGCGAAAAACTGCGACAAGTAATTTCACAGGCTACTCCGGAAGCCAACTTTATTTCATTAAGGGAGTTCTGCATTGACTGAAACAAATGTTAGTCCGATGGTGCAAGATCAGGGCTATATGGTGGATGCATCAAAACTTTCCAAGCAAGCTCTCCCAGTTTTTGCCGAGTCATCAGATATGTGTGTGGTCTAGCGTTGTCCTGATGGAAGACAAAGCCTTTCTGTTGATCAGTTTTGACCATTTTTTTTCGATTGCTTGCTTCATTCTCAACAGTTGTTGACAGTAAAATGTAGAATCAATCGATCAAGCTGGAGCAGTTCATAGTGCATGATTGCTTTCCAATCCCACCAAACATTCAGCTCAACCTTTCGAGGCGTCAATCCTGGCTTTGCGACCATTTGTTGAGCTTCACCACGCTTGGACCATGATCTTTTTGGCGCATTATTGTCATATTTCATCCACTTTTTGTCTCCTGTTACCATTCGCTTCAGAAGTGGTTCGATTTCAATGGATCTCCTAAAGTTACATCGTCGGACAGTCACTCTACCTATCTACCTAAAAGCGCCAAAATTTCTATTTAATGCCAAAAACATTCATTTTTAACCACCGTATTTTTTGTCACGAGCCAAAACCACTCGGAGCAAGCCAATTTCATCTGTGAGTGAATATTTGAATTATGGCTTGAACAACAAAGACAACAGCGGTTAACAATTTTAATTTCTGAAAATGTTGTAGAACAGCTTTAGAATATACAGGGTTTTTTAATAAGCGAGATATGATTTCTTTTCAAAAACAAAACGCACTAATTGTTAAGGAAATTCAAATGTTTTTCTTTTTTATTTAATGTGAAGTACAACTGATACACTTAAGTTCCGAATATACAAGTAACATCATTCGAACGGCCTCCACGACTTCTCTTACAGGAACGAACGAATTCGATGAACTCAATTTTCGATTAATTCTTCCGCTAAATCAAGTCGTATGTTATGAATAGCACGTTCATTATAGACTTCTAAAGCTTGGAGAAAGTCTGGTTTATTGCTAAACACCAATGACTTTAAATAAGAAGTAGTCTAATGGTGTTAAATCACAACTTCTTGGAGACGATTCAATCTCACAATTTCTAGAAATAATCGAATCTCCTAACTTTTCTCGCAATAATTCGGTTGTTGCACGTAATATGTGGCACTTAGCCATGTCTTCTTGGAACCAGATGTTATCAAGATCAAGTACTTCCAATTGCGGCCGTAAAGAGTTGGCTATCATCAATCTATAGCGCTCTCCATTGTCAGTAACTGTGTCACCAGCTTCATTTCGTAAAAAGTACGGACCGATAATTCCACCTTTTATGCTCGGTAAACCCAAAATTGACTAGATATTCACCGTACGCTAAGTTTTTGCTTAAGACTTGAGTGATTTTTTATTGATTTTAACGCTACCTTCTAGAGAATGACTTCGACTATCACGCTATCTCAGATTTGGATACCCCTGCAAAGTTTATACGGCTTTGTAATCAGACGATCTCACTTAGAAATCATATCATCCCTACTGGAAAGCCCGGTATGTGTCTATATACTACAATATTCTATGCACAGTTATTTGTCATATATGAAGGTTTATATTCTTTAAAATTGTTATGCAAATTCATATATGTATCTCCATAATTTTTTAAGGAGGAAGTAGTTTTTTTCTAGCTTTTGATTAACACTTAAAATTTGTATGCTCGATTAACTTTTATGTTAAATGAGTATTAAGAACAGATATTCAGAAAATAGGAACTGAAAAGAAATCACTTATTTTGGAGATGAAAAGAGGGAGATAATAATAAAAAATGGAAAAAACAGAAAAATTGCAAACCTTCGAAGCAATTTCTTTCTAATAATTGTTTCAGAGCATGTGTACGCTGGACTGACACAAGGTAACTATCTACTGATCCCTCGTATTTAGGAGGTTTTCCTAACCCTGAAAATACTAAGGAAACTTACGATAATTATTGATCATCGATGGAAATTTCTAGTGATCTCCAATAATCGTTCTTAGAAGGGTTAGGACCCTTTTTAGAGTGACAGAGTGAAACTTATCGATCAATACCGATCATCGATTTAACTTTAATGAAATACTCATAAGTCAAAATATCACATAGTTATCTCGACTAAAATTTTTTTGTTTTGTTCGAAAAGAAAATTTTCCGAAGCAGAGAGAGATGCAAGATACATCACTCGAAGTACTATTAGTAAAAATAAAGTTTCTAATCGATATCTCGGAGACAGAGCGACTAAATCACATACATACAGTTCGACGGTCATGACTAAATTGGCTCAACTCGTCATTATACATACGCTTCAGGGTATATAACTACAAAAAGTGTAAAATAATTGCACTTAAACAACACCAAATGTTGGATGGGCAAAAAGCAATAACAGCGCTACAGCAAAAAACTAATAACATCACGCTACAATAACAAGAAGGCAAGCACAATAATAAGAAAACAACAAGTGTTGAAATTGCTTCGATAGTGGCAATAAGAGGCGCGTCAGGAGGCGCCACCAACAAGACAGCAACAAACAAAAACAAAAAAAATGAGCTAATATATTAAACGTTTGGGAAAAGTGAGACATTTTTTAAACGTATAAAACACAGAGAAGGTGAAAATGAGCAAAAATTGTCGAGCATATCGATGGTCTGCTCAAGTCAGTAGACTGCATTGGAAAGAGTTGGCAGCTGGCAGACAACGTAGTCTCGGTGTATGTAAGATTCCGTGCTTGTAATGAAAATGCAAAAACAAAACCAAAGATGGAACAGACTTGCAATAATAGCTTGCTAGGAGAAGTGGAAAAAAATGCTATCACTATTAATGCTTGAAGTAAAAACGACGAGAAGTTGCAGTCTGGCGGAAAGCGTCTGTAACCCGGGTGGCGGCATCAACACCGATGGCAACGAAAACTGTTAATTTATGTGCAGATAAATGGCAATAGTGGTGTGATAACAATAGACAATAATGGCAACGAGACATACAAACAAATATAATAGCGACTGAGGGGTCAGACAGGTGTAAAAGAGAGCGATGGTTGTGTGTAAGAAAGTGTAGAAAAGAGAAGAGTAAAAAATTTTAAATGGTTGCAGTGTTTTTTTTTAATTTGCAGTAGACAGATTTTGGTTTTGATTTCGAAATAGATTTTTTTAAATTTTTTTTACGAAAAAATTAAATAAAAATCAACAAAATCAGTGAACCAAAAAAATGTACGAAAGCGAAAAAAATGTCGCATAGAAAAGGTAAGACAAAATACTGCAATAAATTCGCGTCAGCAACCACAAAATGTTGCATAAACGCCCCATTGTTGTTGTTGTTGCATTATCAACGCGACAAAAATTTAATGCACTAACTGTGTATTTGTGTATTCGCGCTACACGCTCACAGTTCCACACACAAGGCGCGTTTGGACTTTGAAACAAATCAGGCGTGTGTTGCTTATTGTTGTGTTTGCATACCGCTATTTTCTATTAAAGTTATACGCCTTTACTTTGTGCCAAAGTTGCATGTATTTTCAGCTTCCAAACTTCCGCTGCCGAATATCAAACCCCATGCATAACTCTCACTCTCAATACACAAATGAAAAACAACAACAACAGCAGTGAAGTGAAAAAACTCGCCAACAACAGCTAACAGCGTCAGACAACGCGGCATTGTTACGCAAATTACGCACGCGACTCTCGGAGGAAGCGAAAAATTCCTTACTTTATTACCTGGCATGCCTTTGGGAATCACGTCGACATTAATTTAAACATCGCTAAGGTATATGTGTGCATATCCTTGTAGTGAGCGCTACATGCTCTTGTCTACAACACCGGCTTGACACCTACAGCAGCAGCAGCAGCAGCTTCGGTGGCTTGATTGGAGTTGCAATGCCATTTGTTGCCACATTTTTTTCGGGTGTCTATGCCAAGACCAGCAACTTTTCATTACTCGCACCGCCTTTTATACACAGGTACATACAGACATATGAATGTTAAATACACACGAATGCCTGCTTGTAATTGTCTCGTATGATTGTGCTGTTGTTCTTCTTTTTTTTTTGCTTCCGTTTCCTGCGCGGAAATTGTAATGTAACACGTGATCGCTCATTCCACGTAGACAAATTCATCTTCATTTTCATTTCATATAGACGGGGAACACGTGATTGCTGCTTGCCATTCCTCTTGTTGTTGTTTCAAAAACACTTTTTATTTCATGTTGGCAACGCAGTCTTGTTTTTGCATTGCAGTGTTACAAAAAACCTGTTATGAAATGTATTTCTGTTGTTCACACCAACCGCACTGTCTCGCTACTTTAGCAGTGATCCTTTGCTGGAAGGCGGTGCAGCGTCTGCTTTGTTGTCGACACCTTCGCCATTAGTACTGGTGTATGCCACAATTTGCCGTTAGCTGTTTCGGATTTCGTCAACTTCTCGCATGCAATAAAACCAACAATAAAATTTTCTCATAGTATCTGAAATACAGCAAAGCATATAGGAAGTTACATGCAATCTCGTATTCCATGGCCAATTCGAGGAAGCCAGTATAGCATATCCATAAAGCTAACAATTATAAGTTCATATGTATGTACATTGCATATAGTGTTGAAATAGGAAACTTTTGGCCAAAAATAACAACTACTATTATAATTAAAAATAAACCAAAAATTTATTTTCAAACTGATATCAATTTTTCCATTAAAAATTGTAAAGGTATTTTCTGGGATATTTAATATGCAAACATTTATAGCTGAATCATTTTTCAAAGCTGCGTCGAAATTTTTTCTCCAATAGACCAATTATACATTCCAAAATAGCTTCTTATGTATATAATAAATCACCTCAATACAGTAGTAGAAAAGACTTACGGTAATTCAATTTTATGAAAAACATAAACCTACGGATAGCACAAAGTCTTCAAAGACTGACGAGAGATCGTCGTTTTGGACGACCTCGACTTGTACCGATAAAGCTAACATTTTTTTAGAAATAATACGATTGTGAGCGTATTTAAAGCCAAAAACGCAATGAATACCAAGAATCAACCACCGTTTTTACCAGATTTTCTTCCATGTAATTTTTTCTGGTTCCCCAAACTGAAATGACTGCTCTGTGGACCTCGTTTTCAGTCGATCGAAGAGATAAAACAATATACACTGAAGGAGTTGAAGGCTATCCAAAGAGTGTTTATGAAAAATGTTTCGAGGACTGGAAAAATCGTTGGCGACAAAATGAATCTTAACAGTTTCCGAGTACTTTTTTGTCACAATCTACTTGTATGGAAGGTCAATGAAGGCATGAAACTCCTAAAACTCTCCATAATTCTATACAAACTTTGTTTTGAACTCTTTAGTAGACCCTCTCCACCTCTCTTGATATATTTGGGGCGAATCTGTTTAATTTTCTTACAAAAGATCTTCCCTTTTTCACTTATCGCGTCGTTGCTAAGTGGTGAACCACAGATTCTCAGTACTCAGTACTTCAGCTTCCAATATTGTTCCAAAGTGAACTGGGCGAAAACACCATTCCGCAGTCCATCTCGGATCATTTTCATCTCAAGTAACAGACAAATCGCTATCTGTCTTTCCATTGAATACTTGGGCGCCCTTGCTTCCGTTAACGCCCATAGGTCTTGAATTGAAGCAACTTTTTGCTGAAGCATTATCTTCCATGCAAACAGCATGACCTAACCAGCACTTCCTTTGGATTTTTATGGGCTTAACTATATTCATGTCGTCGTAGAGCTCATATGGTTGGTGGTTTCATCTTCTTCCGCTTACGCGGACGGCTCCAAACGTCTTGCGAAGAAGATTATATTGAAGTTATATTATTTAAAAAAAAACTTCTCCTATAGTGTTTTGCAATTATACTAATTTCTAATTTGCTCTAAAAACTGCGTGAGCAGGTATTTCAATCCATCTCATTAATGCAAATACAAATCCTCATTCATTGTGAAATTAAAAAAAACAGCAACACAAAAGCAACTTGAGACAATAACAGCACACAACAAACGAAGTTCGAAACCTCGTACGCCTAGAAAACTAAGTTGCCGCACAACCCGACTCACACCAACACACCCCTCACCGTAATAGAAAATCTAATCAAATTAGAGTGTCAAATTTCCAACTTATTTATTGTGCAACAGCAAACCGCTCACAAGCATGCGAACGCCCACAAGCTAAGAGCTGTCTGCCACACTCACGCCCAATTTAGATAAGGCTGCTTTATTTGCAAGCACTTCAATTCACTCGCAAAATACTGACAGTGGCAGCAACAGCGGCAAAAACCGATGGAGGCGGCAGCATACGCAATATGGCATAGTTAAATAGTAGCCGAAGTTGCCACAAATACACACACATTTATACACACAAACAGCGCTGCGCTCATTCCTTGCACGTTATCCTTCTACTTTTCTAATCTGATTTCCAGTCATCACTGCAGGCAGACAATTTCGCACAGGAAAAAACGCGCGCGCCAATGTCACCAGCTAACCTCAAAGTACCCGGCAATGCCATTTTTGTTATTTTCACTTCGCATTGTGTGCAAAAAATTTCAGTCACGTGCACTGCCACACGCCACAGCACGCAGCCAAGCCACCGGAGAGCAAGCATGCGGGCAGCGTGCGACGTTGTGGAAGTGAGCAACCGCTGCGGTGTCACATAAGCAAATTTGTAGTTGGTGCTGATGCTGGGAACGCCCCGAACACTTCGTGCCTATGTAACTTGTTTAATTCGCAACTAGCTTCTAGCTACCTTCGACTTTTCTCTTTCATGCCAATACGTACACATTTTTTTCCTGGACTTTCTTTTTCTAAGATGAAATTTAATTTTTGTTTAGTGTCAGTGAGGCGTGTCAGTGGAGTTGCAGTTAGAAAGAGAAGTCACGCAAAAAAAATGGGCGACAACAAATATGCTCGGTATGAGTGGCGGACAAAAAGTCTGCATATTGTACATTCTCTAACGGTAATGTTGTTAGAAAAATTTTGCGTTAGCGTCAATTTAGCGTTGCTCTCTCGCTGACAAATAAAGCAAACAGCAACGGGGCAACTACGCAAAACAAGCAAGACACCGTAGTAAATGTTGATTAGATTTACATTTTGCGTGTGGAACGTGCGAGTTTTAGCAAAATGACTGCCGCAAGCCTGGTTTGCGAGGCGTGAGCTTGCAGTGAATTAGCAGACAGTAGAGTTTCACTTTGAATCTGTTCAACCAAATGCGTATAAAAAGGATATATAAATAAGGCTGAGAAAAAATGTGAGCTAAGCAAAAAATTTTGTTCACGTCAGCATGCTGGCTTACATTGGCGAGGCTCTCATAGTCTCCTAAGCTGTTCATCAATTAAAAAGCAATTAAGTGGACTGTACCTTATTGGCTATAGCTATACTTCAAATAAATTGGGTTATATAGAATTGAAGGCAATTTTAATATGAATAATTTTGTAACCTAGTCAAGAGGATGGGGTCATGTGTAGAAGTTCCCGCAAGTGAGGAATGTTCTCTGATTGCCCTTCACTTGGGAGTGGCCAGAAACGATTCTTTTACATATGGCTCAAGCAGCTCACGACTTTCGGCCCTTGACCAAGTATCCTCTGGGTAGCCAGAAAACTTAAAACCGAGTTGTTTTTATTCACTTTATTCAGTAGAAGATACAAGATGCTGACAACACCGCTGCAGGAGACATCCCTCTGCAAGCAGCGGACACAGTGAAATATCTAGAGCTATTTCTTGATAGGAAGCTTTCATGGAAGCCGAATATCGAAAAGAGAGCAAAAATGGCACCGATTAACTTGTACTGCTGTAGAGGGTCTATTGGCAAAAGTCAGGGTCTCTCACCGGTAGTGGTTCTCTGGCTCTACGATACCATATTTAAACCCATTATGTTCTATGGTGTCTTTGTGTTGTGGAGGGCTCTAGAAAAGACCACACTTGCAAGGAAACTAGAGAGCGTTCAGAGGGCAGCGCACATCAGCATGTGTGGTGCACTAAGGTCCAATCTAAGCATGGCACATATTACTCGTGGACATCGCCGGAAAGTGTATGACTGCGAAAGCTGCCATAAGACTGATAGATTCTGGGTTTCTAAAAGAACACGGTTCTGAACACTCGGAAATCCTCACTTACTTAGACGCACTGCCAGATCATTTGGATCTTGGAGTCGCTAAACCGAACTCTGGCGACTTCTTCTCCACCCACGTACCGGCGAGGGAGTTGTGAGTGTTAAGAAGTCGTTGCAAGAGAAGGGTAGTGAGCGTCTTCATAGATGGGTCAAAGTTGGGGGGGAATGTTGGTGGAGGGATCTACTGTCTGGAGTTCTCTTTCAACTCCAGTTTCAGACTTCCTGACAACTGCAGTGTCTTCCAGGCCGAGATTGCAGCCATTAAGGTATCAATAGATTTACTGTTTCGGAGTGCAGTCTCCTTCAGAGAAGTGAGCATCCACTCAGAGCAGAGCGGCGATACTAACCTTGAACTCATTAACAGTGCGTTCAGGCTGGTCAAAGAATGCCGAACCTCGCTATCAGTAGCATCGAATGTCTTTGTGATAAGACTGGTATTTGTATCAGGCCACAGCAGAATCGTAAGAAACTGTTAAGCTGGTGACCTAGCAAGGAAAGGCACCCTAGTATAATGAGAGCGGATCGGTGCTACTATATCCTCTTGCGGTCTACTACTAAATAGCTGGGCTTCACGGAAGCTCAAAATCGATGGCAAAACATTTAGTGAGCCCTTTGCCTTCAGTAAGGCTAGCCTCTCCCTAGTTGTGGGACTTTTTGGTCCGAGCTACCGCCCACAACGGCTATTGTGTTGTAAGTATAAATTATTCTTATACATTTAATCAAAATATTCTTGGAAATGGTGATAAAAAAAGTTCGGTTAGATTCTTATTACAATTGGACATTTCTATTTTCGTATTCACTTATAAGTGCTCTAACTTCTACAGAATTTTTTTGTTGATCACTTCTAATATTATATAATTTCGCTTTGCTTACAATCAAAAGTTAAATACATTAGCTCAGTCATAAAAATAAGATCAGAAGAACCACAAAAATTCGAACATTTCAAAAATTAAGCTGAAAATACATGGATACTGATAAAAACACTTCAAACCTACAAACTCTAAATTTTCTTTGCTTCCAACCAATCAACTTTATTTACTACATTTTTACCGTTAACTTTCAACCCACACCCACCCATATTGCTAAGCGCATAATTTCATAAATTTTCTTTGTTAATCACTAGCTTCATTTGAGTGCATAATTTCCAGCGTCATTGGCCTTTAGAAAAGCAATAAATATAGACACATAAGTATGCAAGTACAGCGTGTAGTGCATTGACAACACAAATAAGTAGTGCGCCCCGCCCACAATGCGCCTTAATTTGCACACTGCATGCATTAACGTAAATTTCTATGCAAATGTGCGCTGGCAACGCCGCAAATAAGGAGTCGCTACACTTACAAGTCGCTTATCGATGCTCAATAGCCTGCACAAATATAGACTAATATGCTCGTACATATGTATGTGTGTACAAATGTGGATAAGAATAAAAATAGCTAAGTGTACACTGATAGCCTTGCAGCTACATAAATATTATAAACTTATATTGCTTATGCGCGTTTGTATGTGTGTGTGCCGCGTTGTTTGCAGTTAACAAGTTCACTCAGTCTTTGTGGCTTCAAGTGCACTCGCTTGTAAATAATTTTTACCTTGAAGCCAAATCAATATTTTCCATCTAAGTATTTTTGGAAAGTTTGCAAACTACATGCATGCATATATGTATGTATGTATAAATAAATATGTGTAGATATCCGGCCTGTGTATGTAGTAATGATGAGGGTAGTCTTCTTCTATATGTATATTGCATATATTTTTGCATATGTATATCAATATAAGTGTTTGTATTCGTTTATGTGCTAGATATGGCTGCTGCACCCACCGTCTGTCATGCACATGCAGATATAATCATCTCTGCGAGAGGAAGTATAGTTATCGAATGTGCAATGAAACATATAAAAGTAAGCAGATACTCGCACACACACACATATATACATATGTGCATACAGAATGCTAGCGGTAGTGTGCTTCTTATGCGATAAAATATTTGTTCTACATTAGGGTTGGTCTAAAAAATTATATTTTTCGGAATTTTTTATAGAAATATGTTAAGCCTGAAAATTAGATTATCTATTTTGATACAGCTACTGTTTGCTCTAAAAACTTACTTTAGCGAGTAGCCAATACTGGTAGCATAGACTCCAAGTTTTTTCCTTTTAACACTATTTCCTTGCCTTTGGTCGCAACTGTACCCAAATTTATTTTAAAAAAATATTCCAAATTACTTGCAACGCCGTAATTTTTTTTTATTTATAATATTTTCATATTTTTCCTTTAACTATTTTTATTACATAAAAAAATTTTAATTGTTTCAAAATAATTTATTTTAAATTTTTTCTAATTTTTTTATGTTCTTTACATTTATTTTATTTTTATTTTGTTTTGAATTATTTATTTATTTTTATTTTGTTTGTTTTTTATTTCATTTCGTTTTATTTAATTTAATTTAATTTACTTTTTTATTATTATTTTTTTATTTTAATTTAAATTAAATTTATTATTTTATTTAAAAAAATATATTTTTTTTAATTATTTAGTTTAAAAAATTATATAAAATCAACAAAAATTAAGCTATTATCTTCACTTATTATTTTTTCAAATTGATTTGAAATAATTTATTTTCCATTTTTTTATTATTTTTTGATTTTTTCATTTGATTTTGTTTTATTTTATTTTATTTTATTTTATTTTATTTTATTTTATTTTATTTTATTTTATTTTATTTTATTTTATTTTATTTTATTTTATTTTATTTTATTTTATTTTATTTTATTTTATTTTATTTTATTTTATTTTATTTTATTTTATTTTATTTTATTTTATTTTATTTTATTTTATTTTATTTTATTTTATTTTATTTTATTTTATTTTATTTTATTTTATTTATTTTATTTTATTTTATTTTATTTTATTTTATTTTATTTTATTTTATTTTATTTTATTTTATTTTTTTTATTTTATTTTTTTTATTTTATTTTATTTTATTTTATATTATTTTATTTTATTTTATTTTTTTTATTTTATTTATTTTAATTTATTTTAATTTCTTTTTATTTTATTTTAATTTATTTTTTCATTTTTTATTAATTATTTAATTTTTTTTCAATTTTTAGTCGAAAAAAATTTTTTTTAAATCAACTAATTTTTATCACTAAACATTTTTATCAAAAAACAACTAATACCAAAATATATTTTTTCAAATATTCTCGAAATTACATTCATTTTTCGCAAGTCATTTGCTTTTGACAACTTCTGGACATATGTAAATGTCATACACACTCATAATTAGGTACATACCATAACTCTCCTTTCACCATCAACTAAGTTGTCTCTCTTTATATGCATAAATTTATCACAAAAATACATAAATTCCTTATTAGTACTCATATCACAGTTAATCAATAAAATTGAATACATTTTTCTCATAGTTGTTTTTGCTATTTTTCAAGTCTGCGCACATAACCAGAGATTACATATGCACAGTTATTATAAAGAAAATATTTTTTCTCGATTTTGTGTGCACTGAAGCTTAAAGCGTGTGTAACTGTATGCTCGTATAGATTTAAATTTCCAAACGATAAGCTTATTATGGAGAACCCAGCAGGAAATATGTTGGCAATGCATTTGATGAATTGGAAAAATATAATATAAACACCAATAAACTTCCCTCCCTAAATGACAGTTGTACATTGTTATATATATTAGCGATTTCATAAAATAATAGAAAATAAATATTTCGATTATTTTAATTTTATATGATTTTTTCTAAGATTTTTCTATTATTTCTATTCCTTGTACAAAACTTATCGTTAAAGCTATGCTTCCTATTAGTATTATAAAATTTTCTCATTCAAATTTCGATTTCCTTAAGTTAAATTTTTCCTACAGGGCCGCTTCTTGCAGCGCCTTATCTACATAATATACGTCGAATACTGCTTATGAGCTGCTGAGCTGCTCTTTCTTAATGCATGTGCATATAAATCTGATTTTTACTGACTCTCGCTGCTACATTTATAAGCATGTGGATTAAATCAGCGCCGTAAGCAGATTGACAAAGTTTTCTTTGTATATCATTTTGGATAAATAAATGCAAATGCTGTTGGTTGGCTGAAAATATGAATTTGAATCCGCGCATACATAGATTGTTGTATGGGTTACCAATATACATACATATCCTCAACTAAAATGTAAAATAACGTAACATCACTTATTAGAGTTTACAAACGAAGGAAAAATTATATAATAAAAATTACTCACATTAATGAAAAATTTGAGTTTTAGTTATAAAATGGTTATATATTGGTTATAAAATGGTTATATATACTGGTTAAAATGGTTATATACTTGTTATAAAATGGTTATATATTGGGTAAATATTCGTAAGTAATAAAAACTCAATTTCGATTTTTTTGATGATAAGCTGTTTTGCATTTTAGGTGATGATATATACAATTTATTTTCATAATAATGCATTTAACTTCAGAAATATGAGGATTAGTATCTAAAACTGACACTTTCGACTTATACTCGTACTCCCTTTCAATACTACATATTTTTGCTATATAGAAATTTCTTGAGATGATTTTTTAAGAGCTTGATAACTTTTTTAAAAAAAAACGCATAAAATTTGCAAAATCTCATCGGTTCTTTATTTGAAACGTTAGATTGGTTCATGACATTTACTTTTTGAAGATAATTTCATTTAAATGTTGACCGCGGCTGCGTCTTAGGTGGTCCATTCGGAAAGTCCAATTTTGGGCAACTTTTTCGAGCATTTCGGCCGGAATAGCCCGAATTTCTTCGGAAATGTTGTCTTCCAAAGCTGGAATAGTTGCTGGCTTATTTCTGTAGACTTTAGACTTGACGTAGCCCCACAAAAAATAGTCTAAAGGCGTTAAATCGCATGATCTTGGTGGCCAACTTACGGGTCCATTTCTTGAGATGAATTGTTGTCCGAAGTTTTCCCTCAAAATGGCCATAGAATCGCGAGCTGTGTGGCATGTAGCGCCATCTTGTTGAAACCACATGTCAACCAAGTTCAGTTCTTCCATTTTTGGCAACAAAAAGTTTGTTAGCATCGAACGATAGCGATCGCCATTCACCGTAACGTTGCGTCCAACAGCATCTTTGAAAAAATACGGTCCAATGATTCCACCAGCGTACAAACCACACCAAACAGTGCATTTTTCGGGATGCATGGGCAGTTCTTGAACGGCTTCTGGTTGCTCTTCACCCCAAATGCGGCAATTTTGCTTATTTACGTAGCCATTCAACCAGAAATGAGAAATGATATGTAGACCATAAATCGGACGTAAAGCGCGAAACACATTTCGAACCGAACACTGATTTTGGTAATAAAATTCAATGATTTGCAAGCGTTGCTCGTTAGTAAGTCTATTCATGATGAAATGTCAAAGCATACTGAGCATCTTTCTCTTTGACACCATGTCTGAAATCCCACGTGATCTGTCAAATACTAATGCATGAAAATCCTAACCTCAAAAAAATCACCCGTTATAACCACTATGAACTTCCGAACACATGATCAATTTTGAAAATAATAGATTTTGTATGAGAATTCTCAAACAGATCTTCTTAACTCAATGACTACTCTTGAAGTTACAATTTATGTGAGGATCCACAAACTGATCAACAAGCTTTTCATAACGGCGCAATGACTATTACAAGCCGGTTTCCCATAGCAGTTTTTTTAGTTTTCTAGCAAAAAGTAATCACAAAACACATACTAATTTATAAGAAATTACCTCAAGCCTTCTACTCTCTTCCAAGAAACAAAATACACAACATTTTGTGGAAGCCATCGCCAACTTTTAATAGACCGTTTAAATAATATACACAACATAAATCTCACCACTATTTCCCACAGCTCTTCACTACTACTCCAACTGCTTTTTGAGCGCGCACAGTTCACGTAAAAAGAGATCGCGTTGCGCCCGTCGTGCCGGCAATTGCGCTCTCGGCACCATTTCCTCACACTCAGCGGCAATCTTCGATAAATTCCCACCAGCCTCCATCTTCGGTGTGGGTCCGTACGTCTGACTTACTGCATAAACTTCAGCGCCAAAACGTTGAAAATAATCGGCCACGCCATCGGCATTCAAGTGGGCCGTTTCGAGCGGACCCAAGAGTGCATAACGCAAGCCCAAACCCTCAGTCATAACGCGATCCACATCCGCCACACTCACCACACCATCGGCCACTAGGCGCCAAACTTCATTGAGTATGGCATATTGTATGCGATTTGTGGCGAAACCCTCGATCTGTCGTGTGAGTGTTACCGGTTTTTGACCAATCTCCAGCATGAGTTCACGTGTGCGTGTCACCACGTCGGCTTTTGTCCAAGGTGCGGGTACAATTTCGACAAGCGGTATGTAGTAGGGTGGATTAAGCGGATGCGCGACAACCACCTGGTATGAAAAAAGAAATTGTTAAACAAATTTTTATCTTAAAAAAACTGCAACTTTTGTTGCACCCACATTTTCACGATGCTGTTTCATTTGTTCACTAAAAAGCGACGGCATGTATGTGCTCGTCGAGCTGGCCATAATCGTCTCGGAACAAACTATATCAGCCAACTCTGTATAGAGCGTACGCTTCCATTCAAGTCGCTCCGGTATGCATTCCTGCAGATAGATGGCATTGCTTACCAGTTCACCGATATCAGTGGTTACGCTGATGCAACTAAACTGCTCAGCTGGACTGAGTGTGCCGCGGAGCGCACCTTTTGCCTGGAGCGCGTGCAGTTCTTTCTCAATCTCCTTTAACGCATTGCTAGTTTGCTCAGGCAATATGTCGTACAACACCACTTTGTACCCGACAGAGGCGAATAACATGGACCAGGCGCGTCCGATGAGGCCACTGAAGGAGAAAGAATTCGCACATTATTAGAACGTATATATGTATGTATATTTACAGCGCTTTAAATTTGAACATATTATAAATTTGTCATATAATATTTTTGTTTATTTTTTCGCTTTTGTTTTTACTTCGACTTTTGTTGAAGAAAAAAAATATTTCTGGAACTCACCTGCCTATAATACCGATTTTCTCATTCTTCATTTTATGCATAGATCTACAAAGCAAATTAATTTAATTTTATGCAAATTCTATAGTCCAATTAAGACCTTAAGTGCGTTCTAGTCGCCAATAAGCTCGCCGCAATACTACAAATAAATTTTTTCGAAATCATTGCTTGGCAATGATTTCCCTTATATATTGGATTATTTTCTCTTGTATATGTATACATACAATCAGTCTTTTTTCAATTACTTTATCGCTGAACTAAAAGAACATCATTTGCAGAATTCTATAGCAAATAAAGCTTAATATTATTTATATTATATTAATGAGCTTATGTTCCTGATTACAATATCTTATAACGTGTTCACAAATTTCTTTCTTCATATTCATTTATATTTTCAAAAGATCTATAACTCTTAAATAACTCAGCATATTCCTATCAAATTCTGAGGATCAGGTTTAAAATATCGTAAGATTCGTTTCTGATATTCAATATTCGGACAAAGTCTTGATAGAGATATGCGATTCGTGCAATATTTCAATGTTTTCAATTGATCTTTTGCTTCAAAATAAGCCGCAGTCTAGCCTTTTTTCAGCGCCCGGGACAGATTCGCAGAATACGGCCGATATGTCTAAGGCTCGAAGCCTAATTTATGGAATTTCCCCTTCGATTCTATAGATTGGAGACAGGTAGAATCGGTCGATGAGAAGTTCGCATGGTTCGCCGCCTCTACCCGCTTCCTCTTTCTACCTTCAGCAATTTCTGTAACATAACACTCCTTCGTATTCAGGTGACAGAAACATTGACCACCAGAGCAGGATTCAATGAAATCCATCCAAGAGTCCCAGGAAAGTTATATGTTAAACAAGCCCGGGAAAGTCGGAGGCCATGGAGACGTTAGTGATACTCTCTCTTTGGAACATTAAGTTAGGTTAGTCTAAAAGATCGATCCCAAGACGGATCTCTTTTGAACAGCTTAGAACGCCGCTTCATTGTGGTACCTAAAAAACTTCTATTTGCTAGATTATAAGACTCTTACAGATCGATAGACTTTTGAGCCTGTCACAAATTTCTAAATATGGCTAAAAACCATTTCTTCCTGAACTAATGAAAATGTAGTCCCAGGGTGGGCGACGTTTCCTTAGAGGACCTGCAAGGGGCACATACAATTGCTGTGACGACAGCACTGATGATGCGTTAGGCATTTTCCACCCCTCAATCTGTTTCGGCTTTGTCTTCTAGTTTACCAAAGGTAAGATCATCGAGATTTTTCAGTTTCAGTCTTGCAAACACCGGACAATGGTGGAGAAAATGCTTGGATATTTCCAACTCACCCTCCTCTTACAACTTTGACTGCTAGCACCGGACAAGATTTGTATCCTTGTCGCATGAATGCCTATTGAACAGTGACCAGTAAGAACGAGTGCGACAAGATGAACTTTGATCAAGACAAGTAATTCAGTAGATATCTTGCGTTCTACTTTAAGACAGAAAGACCGCGCAATCGTAGTGGAACCGCGAGGAATCGCGAGGTTCATTGGTCTATTGATAGAACGCAAAACGCCAATAGAGACCCAACTCGGTGCCATCCAGATAATGAGCAGAGCAAAGACGTCCTCTCTGAGTACCTCATCGGTTTTGTACGTAAACGAACCTGTTGATGAAGTAGCTTGCTGCTATTTTTAGTGAGCTTTAGAACCTTAAATGTAACCTCAAAATATACATAATATATGAACCAACAACATTTTTGATACATTCACTAATGATAGGTCAGCAGCTTTCTTAGTCACAGTTGTAAAAAACCGCAAATAACTTTGTGTGAATTGGGCATTATGCAGAATCTTTCCTTCACTAGCCGCTTTCTTCTTTTTATAATAATAAATTATATACATTTTGAAAAAAAATCTCTGCTCCAGAAGTCTGCCGCTTTATTATTTTTATCAACTATTGCTTTGCAATCTTTTCTTTGCTCTCTTCCGCTCACTTCCGCTTGCTCGCTCATACACACACACAAGTGAAGATCACTTGAGCTTAGAATATACATAAATGTATATTGCATGCATAAATTATTCTTAGCCTGACACTTGTTTATGTTTTTAATAAGAAATATATATTTAGACACACATATATATGTTTTATAAATACATACAGCCACAAATATGTATAGTATGTACACGCGCGTCTATAAATTATTATTAAATTTGTATAACGGCAATTTAATCAGCTTTCTTCTAATTTTAATAATTTTATTGCTCCATTTGTGATTTATGGTTATTTTCATATGCTTTTACGCACATACATATATTTAAATAATTCTATATATATAGATATATGTATGTATGATTCAATTCAATTACCGCCGCCTTCTGCATGCAAATCACGTTCACTCACTCGGTTCACATATTTCTTACGGTTCGTTGAGGTCAATTTTAGTTATTGTTTGTGCGTAAATGCACAGATATGAAATAATGAAAGAAAGAACAAATAATACGATTTGTTGATAATGGACATTTAAATATTAATTGTTATTTTAATTGTTTGAATTCAAAATATCAATTGATTTGATTTATGAGCTCAATTGCCCGATTATTATAAGACAAATTAATTGTTGGACGAAATAGTGAATAACTGAAATGTAATTGCAAGCAATATTGATATTGACATATTCTAACTGTAATTTAAAGGCATAAATTTAAATTATTTTACTGATTTTTGAATGTGGTTTTATTATGCAATAGTTTTTTATGCTCGTAATCATAAAAAAAAAATAATTTTCAGCGACTAACTTAATATAGTAAGGGGTTTCATGGGTTTCCTCTGGTAAAAAAATAGCCTTTTTTCAACAATATTTTCTTAAACAAAACAAAATATTGGGTAGTCGAAAAAGTATTTTCGTATTTTTTCAATAGATGTCGTTGCAGTCGTATATCTCCAGTGCTACCAATCACATTGTGTCAAACCATTTCGTGTTGGTGAGACTTTGAGCTTCATTTAACCAAAAAAATACTAAATCCGCAGTTTTTCGGCGAGAAACCAAAAAAGTTTTACACTGATGGAATAATATCTATAGCGGAAAAATGGTTAAAAAGTAGTCCACCAAAATGATACATATTTGGTTCATTAAACATAATTATAAATATAAAAAAATAAGTTGAAGTTTGATTAAAAATACGAAAAGACTTTGTCGACTACCCAATACCAAGCTTACAAGCGAGTCATTGAAAGAATTAGCAATGATTTCCAACCCACATTTTAATTATTTTACAAATTTTTTCAAGTCAACTTTTTCTTGGCGCTCGCATATTATTAATCATGACTCTAAAAATGCTCAAACTTTCTATTTTCTTAGCAAACAAATCTAAACCCCCTCACCTCACATCCAAAGCAAATTGTCTCATTTGTCATTTGAGAACTTATCCCGCGCGCAAATAGCAAATCCTTTCATTGCCGCTCATTTCATCATAAATAATGCAGTCAACGTCTGTGGCCGTTGGCAGATCCGCCAGCTGACGACGCGCATTAATGAAATTAATTTTGCTTATTGTTGCACATTTCCAACGCAACGCCGCGGCGCTCCCCTTGGCCCAACGCATTTTATGCGTTTTTGTCGTACTTCACGCTATAGTTGTTTTTGCTTTTGTTGGCATGCGCGCTATTCATTTATACACTAGCTCATTTATTTATGTATTTGTTGTTGTTGTTGTCTGTGCTGCTTTCTTTGTAAATTTTTGTTAGCCGTAACCGGAAGCGGTCAAATGAACTACGCAGTGTCGCATTTCCCTTGAAAGGCAGCGTTGCTTTCAATACTTTCCTTTGTTGTTGTTGGTTGCTTTTTTGTTTGGCATGCTATTGCTTTGTTTTTGTTTTTGTCTGCTTCTGTTTATAAGTCACCGCCGCCGCATTTTGACAAATGAATTCAAGCCGTTGCTGTGGTCTTTTTTCACTTCCTTCATTGGTCGCTTTTGAAATTCGTCGCTTTGCTGGGCGCTGCCTGGCTGCAGCAATGGAAAATGAAACTTTTCATTATGCCAAAAGAAAGCAATGTTTGAGAACCTGCGTAAAAAAGGAATTGCTCGCCGGCTCAGGTTTCTTATCCTTCATTACTCTGGGTGCGACTCCAACTCTGACTCCGTCTTTGACTCCGGCTGCTGTTTCCTGTTTTCTTGTTTTTTGTCCTGTCATTTCCGTGCGCCTTTTACATTTTTGTTTTAATTTTTTCATTTTTTGCATATTTTCTTCATTTGCTTTCCTTTTGACATGTTATGGCAGGGCGCCGCTTCAAATGCAACGTTACGACGCTAATGAATTAGTTATTCTTCGCTCGCTTATGGCCAGTTGCTGGAGGGAAGCGGAAATGAATGGTTAGGTTTTTGCCCTTTGATTTGATTTTTACTAAGAAAAAGGGTAAGATAAAGTAGAAATTGTAGACTGCGGTTTCGTTTGTCGTAAGGCTTACATTAATTCGGATTTTATTAATTCTTAACTACTTTTCACGAGAGTGAGAAAATGAGAGGAAGATATGAAGGATACAAATTTTTTTTGAAATTCTGAGAATAAATTATGAGCTGAAACAATACCTGATAAGCTTTAAGTTGATTTTTCACATGTTGAAGATCCAAACGGTTCTTAAAATTAACAAAAAAATTAAAAAATTTAAATTTTAAACAAATTTTTGTAAAAAAAAAATTATTTCGAAAAAGTTGTATTATTAATGCTGACGATTCTAAACAGCAGATCTTAAAGTAAAAAAAAGGTTTCTCGAAAAAAAAAAGATTTTTTTTTAATTAAGTAAATTAATATTCAATTTTATTTAAGTTTTTAATATTTATTTTTATTTTTAACAATATTTTTTCTTCACACAATTTTCTGAAATGTATAAAGAGCTGAAACAACGGCCGATAAGCTTAAAGTTGCTATTTACAATGTTGAAAATTCCAATCAGCAAATTAAAAAAAAATAAATTTTTAATTTACAAAAAAAAATTATTAGAATAAAATTATAAAAAAATTTAGAAAAAATATATCATTAGTGCTGAAGCTTCCAAACAGCATAGTTCTTAAAGTAAAAAAAAAACAATTTTTGAAAATTGAAAAAAATTATTTTGAAAAAACAAATTGAATTTTAATTTTTTTTTCAATTTCTTTCTTCACACAATTTTCTGAAATTTATAAGGAGCTAAAACAATGGTAAGCTTAAAGTTGGCATAGTTCTCAAAATTACGAAAAAAACTTAGAACTTAAAAAAAAAATTTACACAAAATTAAAATAAAAAAAAATTATAAAACAAAAAAATTAAAAAAAAAAAATATATTATTAATGTTGACGATTCCAAACAGCAGTTCTTAAAGTTAAAAAAAAAACACTTTTATCAAAAAATTTAATTTTGAAAAAAAAATTTTAATATTAATTTTTTTATATTTTTTCTCCACATAGTTTTCCGAAATATAACTACTTTAATGACTTTTTTAAAAAATCACATTTATTTCACTTGCGATTTGCATATTCTACACGCTTCACATACCTACAATAAAGTCAACTAGCACACCTTTAGGCGCAAAATCTTGCAAACGCACAACAATAGCTTGAAATAGATTAAACTGGGCAGCTAAGCAAGGTCAGCATAGAAAAAATTTCGCAATCAATCAATATGAAATGCAACGAAGTAAAAACCAAGACTGATCTTAGTCTATACACTATTACAAAAAAAAGCAGAAAAATTCAAAACCTAAATGAAATTGACTTGCGGAAAAAATTAGCAAAACAAACACGTTGTGTCAGTAAAATGTAGGGCAAAAAAAGTAGTAAAGGTAAGAGAAGGAGTTACGATACCAAAAACAAAAAACGAACACACGCAACCGAAGCCCAAGAAGGCACATGTCACGCATACATACGCATGCATATGCCGCAATATTACGTAGGCACACACGCGCAATATGAACAACAAGTGTAACAAGTAGAGTTGGACGGTGCCATAAACCTGGAATTTTGCAGCTTGCGTCAACCATCAACGTTGCACACCGTTTTTTGCTTGCCTTCAAAGAAGAAGGTAAAATTTCACAGCACATCAACAGGCGCTATGGCGTATGGGTAGCCAGCCGGTCAATCAGTCAGCTAAGCTTTGTTACCAATACCATTAAGTTGAGCACGGCTGAGTCAAGTCACAGCTAACGACATACATTTTTGCGCAAACTTGCTTGAAGTCCAACCTATGCGTGCTCGTCGCAGAAACGCACCACGCGGGGGCATACTTTTTCACAGTGTGCCTACTTTTTGTGTGCGTCGTTGTTTTAAAACCGTCAAATGTGCTACGCAGTGCCGTGAATTTGCTCCTATCGCTGTTAGTTGTTGAAATGTGTAGCATATTTATAGGCGCTTAACATGTCGAAAACACAAATCGGCAGTTTTTTGCATGTTTGCCTTGCGTGGTGTGAGTTTGCTGTGTTTTATGTATTGAGGGTTTCCAAGTTTCTGTTATTTTCGGGTTTTTATGGCTTGTTTAACTTGCAACCGTATGTGTTGCATATCAATTGAAAGTGCTTTATCCTTTTTAGCTGCCTTGGCATTACTTTTGTATTGAATGTTATGCCTTTTCTGCCATATCACGCGCCTACAAATTCCCAGCTCAAGCAGTTTACATATTAAGTGGCACAGCATTTTATTGCCGCTGCTGCGGTAAACCCAATTTTCAACTTATGCCACCAATCGGCTGGCATGTGCTTGACAGTGAACTGTTGCGCCTTTTCCGAGTATCGTTGTGAGTGCTTGTTCAATTTAATGCTTGGCATACCCTTTTACAAATCTAATTTTTCCCCTTAAGTAAGCGCTACCAGCTACGGCGCTGCCTCCCTCTCTTGATCTAACTCACACTCCGCATCTATTTTACTTTCACTTCTAACGTCACCACACATTCTTCATATATATTTTATAGCCTTTTTAATATGTGTCTTAACAACCCTCTTCGTTTTTGCGAACCTTTCAACTCTTGCCCACAATAACTTCACCCCAAGGACCCCTTAATGCCTGCGCTAAAAAGTGCTTATCCTCATTGTTATTAGTTATGAGTTTTCAACACTTCAATCGCCTGCTCATACGCCACTTCAATTTAGCATAATTTAAGTTCTCCTTTCTCCTCATATCCTTTACTTTTTACTCTTTAGAAAGCACTTTTTTGCCCTCCCCACAACCACCGTTTGCATTATGTCTCTAAAATTATTATATTTAATACTCATATGCGTCTCTTTACGAGCTCTAAGCGTCACAAAAGCAACGTCGGCGTGTAATTACCCTCAATCCCCTCAATTTCCTCAGCATGTACATAAATTTGATATATTGCCGACCAAAACTAAAACTAATTTACATATTTTCCGGGAAATTGCTGTAAAAAAATTTGCATGTCTCACATGCCGATTTGCATAAGACAAGCGGTTGACCAGCTGTTATCAGTTAAATGACAGTTTCGGTGAGCGATATTTCAAACAGTTATTTTTAATGTTGATTGGATTTGGTTTTGAGTTTAAATTTGCAATGCAAATTGTTGGCAAAACGTTTGTGCAAAAATGAAAAATTTATTAAAAGTGCTGGTAAGCGTTTAATGAATTTTTAACGGCACCGTGGAGCGAAAAGCGTATGAAAAAAGAGCGAACTGGTGAATTCGAAAAAAACAGCAATTTGAGACAGAAGCGATGAAATTGAAAATGATCACAATCAAGTTACAAGTTTAGTCATTAAGATCAGCAGAAGTTAACTTAGAAACCTATATCTCGCATAGACTGCCAATAGCTAAAATTTCTTCGAATACATCGACTTTTCGAGACTTTTTTCGTAGTAGATACGTCAAAGATATTTTCACTGCTGAAAAGTATCATTTCGTTTGGTTTATGCTTGTATAAGGTTTTACTTGTTCAAGGTCTTATCATAACTGTTGCTATTGTTATTGCTGCCGAGCTGACAGTCCTTGGTCGGAAAAATCTGTATCCATTCCGATTACGTAGACCCGACTCTTGTGAGAAGAGGCCTTCACTAAACTCTTGATTTCTGGCTGTCTACAGAAGTTCTATCCATGATAGTCTCAAGCACAAGAGATCGTCTCGACATCCAGAAAATTTTACCATAAAACTATGTATATTCTTCGCCTTTAGAGTTACATACTTCTATATGCTTGCAGACTTTATAGAAACCTAACATTTTGGCATAATTTATAGTGGTTAGTTACTGAAATCTTTAATCTCTTAGTCCAAATTGCGACCATAAAGAATATTAAACGAGATTTTACTATGAATTTGGTCTTTTCACGAGGACAACATCAAACAAAAGGGTGTAATATTATTTGAGAAGCATAACAGATCCACCAAACAAATTTTGGTTGAAATTTCGGATTTGAAGGGCTTCGTCATTCCACCAAGAAAATTTTTGGAAAAAGAACACTCTTAGCACACTCTAGAACAGCCTCGACTTCTGAACGGTACGTCACGGCCTGTCAATCCGGAGGAAATAGAAAATTTGTCTTTTCACAAGACAGACAAAAATTGCAAAATTCAATGTCCCTTCTTTAAGGGTAGAACTATTGCATACTTGGGCTCTGCCAAATATCTCACAGTTAACTTACACAAAAAACTGTGTTGGAGAGTACTTATTGAGCAGGACTTCCAAAGGTATTCGAATCTGGAACATGCTCTATTGGATCTTCGCAAATATCTTCCACCCAATACTAATATACCACGCATTAGAGTGGGTGTTATCGAAAAAGTTTTACAGTAATCTCTTGAAACAGGTGCGTCGAACCTGCTTGTTGGGGATTACGGGCGCAATGAAGACTACATCAACAAAGGCATTAGAGGTTATCCGCGATATTCGGCTAATACGCAATCAAGTGAAGTACTATATAATAGAATGCAATGTTGGCCGGCTGTAGAGCCGGGCATGATATCCTGCTTAACCTTTAATGAGCTCGAGCTAAATCGGCAATGCGACCATGAGAAATTAAACACAACGTTTTCATTTCCTTATGGACAACCCATACCCAGAAGCTTGCTTCAAACCAAATGACTACAATTAGGATTTTCAGGTCAAAATTGTTGACATAACAGAAGGTGCCAAGTGGAATTCTGCTCTAATCATAAAGTCCATAAACCTTTCAGTGGACAGCCAACAAGATACTTTGGGGTAGTGTTGATGGAGGACAGGCCAAAACGCTTCTACTTCTAGGCGAAAGCTTCCACCCTTAAGATGTCAGCTTCATGAAATTATAAAAGTAGATTCGGCGAAATAGCATGAGTGATGAGAAGCCAGAACATTATGCCCAGAATTCTACCGGATAAAGCAGAATATTCCACGGTTCCCAATGCTTCTCTTACTAAGAAGACATTGTCAGTAGAGATGGAAAAAGATTAAGTACTTTACGAAATCCACCGAGTTGGTGGATAAGGCTTAAGCTGGTTACCACCAGGAACCACAAAGGGCTCTCACATGCCTCTCTTTTCAACCAACCCACCAAGATATATATTTTCTGAAATTTTCAGGCCTCACTGGTTAAGTCTCCAACCAGTTAGCAGATCTCTTATATTCTTCATAAAGTTGTATATATAATATCGTTGCTACAAAAGAAACAAAAATTCTTTTTTCTACTTCCAAATATATTTTTTTAGTAATCCACGTGCTGTGATTTTATCGCAACTTATACCGAAATTTTAATTTTTTGACATTTTTAATTTACCCAAAAGAAAGCGAAAAACTTTTCTAATAAATCACACATCAAAAGCCAAAAACGAGCACATAACTTGCAGAAAAAGTGTCAGATAAAACACACAGAAATCCAAATAAAAATCGCAATCAAAAGGCAAAAGAACATACAAACCTTGCTGAGCCGATGCGACCAATTCCACTAATTGACTCACTTCAAACGAGCAGCGGCAGAATTGCGTGCAAAACTTTTTCCGCCAACACAACGACAACCAGGTACTCGTTAAGAGCTGCTAAGCTCAAGGAAAACAAAACGAAAAGTTGTGGTCAAGAGTAGATTACAACATTGGAGGAGGCAGGGAGAGAGTCAAAACGAAACCGAGCTGTTCACCGCCGAAAAGTGCGCGAGCCAACAAAGCAGAAATGTTAGTTGTCTAATATTTGCTTCCTTTTGCTACTTTTTTCCCCATTGGATATGGCTGTCGCCATCACCTGGTCACGCCAAACTTTCCTTATCGCCTGTCAAAGATATCAGCGAAAGCGCGTCCATTTCATTTGTACGTTTGTTCGCATGCGTTATGCGGATTTGCGGACCAAAAAGCCACTTTTCATTCCATTTTTTGCAAACATTTGTATTTGTTGCTGCCGCTGCTGCATTTTTTGTTGCTCACTGAGTACATAAAGCGCTGGCAATAACGGCAAACCGTCGAATGCCAAATTCACAGTGTTCGAAAAAAAACCGGCTTTATCGTTGAATCCGATGACTTTCAATCGATTTTATTTTCAACTAACCGACTGGCTGTCAGCTCGCTTTAAATCTCGGAAAATCATCATTACGTCCAGGCTGCCCACACAAGTATAAAGCGGCTTAGCCTAAACTGATTTTTGGCTTTCGGCCCAATTGAAATAGTTTTGGATCAACATTTATTGCTCGCAAGCAACAATGTGTGTAGACAGCGAGGTAGCGATATCAGTGCGCAGCTTCTTCAAACTTTTTTGCACACGCTATTCATTTTCTCCTTTTCCGCGCTCAAGTGTTCCATGTCGTAATCAATGAAGCCGTGTCTATGGGCTGGTCATCTACTGGCTATTTGGCCAAACTTTCAACTATCTAATGACATTTCATTCGATTCCTCGTTTTCATTGCCGGGCGAGTGCAAGCTACTGCAGTCGATAGCCTACCGTTATACAACGGCATATTGCTGCAAAAACTCAACTCAATTTGGTTGCAGTTTCCGCTCAACTTCGTGCAGTTTCTTCATTTCCCATGCGTTGATCTCTTTACTCGCAAACTTCACCCGCACTTCTGTCGCTTTCAATATTCTTCTTCTTTCTTATTCACTAACCTTGCTTGCCAGTCTGCATTCCTGCTCTCCCGCATATACGGTGATTTAACGCACTTCGGCGTTGGCAATCAAATGCCGGTGTGAAATACCCGAAAATACAACTGCGTATGGCCGACAGTTTGATTTTGACTTCCGAAGTTTATGTCGTCCGTCTAAAGTTTGGCTGGTTTTTGTGGTGATTCTACGGCAACAGCTTGCGGCACGTTGTACTGTGTGGCATTGGTGGGAATATAAAATTAATTTGACTTTACTTGATATCAAAATTGATCTCATAAAGAGAGAGAGAAAGAGAGAGATTTGATTAAGAGAAATTCCTTTAAAACATAATTCATAAAGATCTTATATAGCAGCGACTACTGGAGTCAATGGAACGATAAGCTGTATGAGATATACGACGACATTGACATAGTCCAGCGAATTCAGAGACAGTGGCTACGCTGGCTAGGTCAGATCGTCCGAATAAATGAAAACGCTCCGGCTCTAAGAGTGTTTGGCGCTGTACCCGCCAGGTGAAGAAGAGGATGAGGAAAGCATCCACTACCTTGGGAAGACCAGTGAAGAAGGACCTAGCTCTACTTGGAATCTCCAATTGACGCCAAACAACGAAAAGGAAGAACGACTAGCGCTCTGTTCTAAACTCGGTTTTAACTTCGTACCCCGGAGTTTACGCCAATAAAGAAGAAGAAGAAGAATAGCATAGTCCATCAATCAAAGAAGCCTTCGCAGTAAACTTACGCGGAAAAGTACTATTTAAAACAAGGAACCCTCTATATCGGTCAAAACGTTTCCACGACAGTCGGGCCCTCGTAAGCAGAGCAGTCGGGTATTTTTATACGGCCAACTTAAGATTCAAAGGAGCTAAAAAAAGAATGTAACGATCAATCCGTTTCCACAAGAGTCAGATTCAATGAAGCTAAACAGAAGGCTTTGCAATAAGCTGACGCGAAAAGGCACTTTTCAAAACAGGGAACACTTTCTATCGATCAACTCGTTCTCATCACAGTCGGGTCCCCGCAATCATAATGGACCCATACTTTTATCCGACCAACTTAAGAATCATGAAAGCTAATAAAGAAGGCTTCGCTATAAGCTTACGCGGAAAAGCTGCCTTTTAAAACAAGGGAACTCTCTATATCGATCATTCCGTTCCCACGAGTGTCGGCCTTTCGTAAGCGGAACGGTCCGGTATTTTTATCCGACCAAGGATTGTTAACTCGGCATCATTCCAAATCTAGTACGCAAGCCACTAACCTAGTGCTAACCCTAACAATTAATACAATGTGAACTTTTGAGCTTCTGCCATATTTGAATGAACCACACTCGCTCGTGCGCCCTATTGGAGTTTAAATGTTTCCTTTTGTCATAAGTTTTGTACAAATTGTCAAGCGCTCTTCAGGTAACCCAGATTAGTTACTAACTTTTCTATACAGATCTTATTTCTCCTTAATCTAAAGCGAATTACTCAAGCAAAATATTCATGCATTTAAACTTTTATGCGATGGACAGTCATGCCTGTAGATTTCTGGCAGCAGTTTGCTTCACTTTGTACAATGTTACGCAGTGGCCAGCCAAACCACAACTCCTTCAAACTTTCAACGACGTATTTTTTCACTTTGCTATGAAATATTTCAATTGACTTTATTTGCCATGCCAAAAAAGAATTAAATCTGCTAGAACGACCAGCAGACACAGAGCTCAAGATTTTCAATGCTCTTATACGCTTCAATTCTTCCAAAAACTTTCAAGGAAAAAAAGTTCGCTTTTGACATGCGCCAAGCAAATTCAAGTGAGCACTTCGCATCTAAAGTGCGGGAGTCGCCGCCCGCCCTCATATTCCAGCAATGTGGAAAAATAATGCCAGTTTTGTATGTGTAGTGGGGAGAAAAACAATTTCCCTGACGCAGAAAATTTGCAAGAAAAATTGGCAAAACTTCTGTCAGGCATTTTTCATAGCGCTGTCCACTTGCTTGCGCCGCACCAACCTAACCTCAAACAGTCACCACTGGCGTGTTGCAACATGCCGTTGCTCTTTGCTGTTTGCTCCCGCATTCACTGCATGTCTATCGAAATAACTTACTAAGTTCTGTTTGGGGAATATTGGCAACATTGCTGCAATTTTTTGTGCGTGTGTACGTGTAGTCTATGCCAACGCTTTATTTGACTGGTCAACCGAACAGCTATGGGAATGTTTGCTGGTAGACATTGACCACTGACCGTCGGCCTCGCAGCTTCCTGCTTCTTATGCGGCAGCTCCGGCTGATCTCATGCACCTTATGCACACACCACCCTGCACTCTTATGCTATTCCACGGCCTTTCGCTCGCCGCTGCCATCTTCCTACCGCCTCTTTCGCCTAATGTCTCAATACTTTACTTCTGTGGTGCTCACTTATCTCGATTGCAGTGCTTTCGTAGTTTCGATTGCGGGTGTTGGTGGTCTTTTCCTGGTGGCGGTCAACGCATTGGCAACAGCCGTTACTTGTTAGCCGCAATGTCTTTGGTTTCGTTCGGGAAAACTTCTTAATGTATGCCAGATCCACATGTAGGTGTTTGTGTATGTGTTCATGTGGCCATAGATAGGCATTGCGCCATATGCAATTGAAAATCAAAGTATAAAATCGTATAAATTATTGCTTCATAACATTGTGGAAGACGCAGAAGAAGAGTTGGGGGGTTTGTATGTACGAGTATGGCACGCAAAGGTGAAACATTGTGTTCAATTAAGCGGAAAGATTTCTGTTGCGGTTAAAGAATTGTAAAGGGAATTTAAGAAATTGTGGAAAGCCTGGAAAATCCTGCAAATCATTTAAGTGTGTCTGCAGTTTTCAACCGGTTTTGTATAAACCTTTCTTACGGATAGGACTCATCATCAATGCAGATGTTGACCCTTTAGCCGGCTCGAAGGCATGAGGTAGGAATGCCTTCCTTTTGGTTCCTGATGAGCCCGAGAGCAAATTCGTATGGCTTGCCTGCACTTCTAGGGAGAACCACCGTTATGCTATGAACGAACGCGAAATTCATCAGTTCTTTTTAGACAGAGGACGAAACTTTTCAGCCTTGCAGCTTGGGAGCATTCTTCTTCAGCCAGTTAGCAATCTTCTCATCATTACAGTCCACCAGCAACATTCCATCTCTGATATATACACCTTGAAAAGATACTGAGTATCCACACCCCCTATTTATTTTCCTAATATCCTTTCC
This sequence comes from Bactrocera dorsalis, assembly GCF_023373825.1. NCBI lineage: Eukaryota > Metazoa > Arthropoda > Insecta > Diptera > Tephritidae > Bactrocera > Bactrocera dorsalis. The sequence continues at coordinate 5,084,416 of NC_064305.1, read as the reverse complement.
ATGATGGGATCTTGCAGATCGGTAAGCTCTTCTAACCCGGTGCCGGGTTCCGCCTGATGTCTCACCTTTCGGTTTGGTCTCGCTACTCTGTTTGGCGGCGGACTCAGCTCACAATGGAAATATACTGGGTACCCACACCACTTATATATTTTTCTAATGTCTCTTCCATGATGAGATCTTGTGGATCAATAAGCTCCTCTAACCCCGGAGTTTTCGCCTGATGCCTCGCCTTTAGGTTTGGTCTCGCTACTCCATTTGGCAACGGACGCAGTGTTACTACCTCTGTCTCTAGGAGGCAGAGGAAGCACTAGACTCTAGTAAACCTGTTACGTGAGAAAGCTTCTCAGCTTAGCCAGGAGTTCTTTCCTCCTAGAGGGGCTTTAAATACTCAAAGCTGGTACCACGCACACTCTCTCTGCATTGATCGTCTTTTCTTCCAGTACAATCAACTGCAGGTAGAAGGAGCAATCGTCCTCTCCTCTTCCCTTTTTTCTTTCGCGGATATGGTACATATCCGTAGTAACAAACCCAAATTCGAGCAGCTTAGCCTGCTCGGCGAAGTTTTTGTGGTTACAGCACGTCCTTTTCCGTCGTCTCTGCCATTTTTCTCAAAGAACTAACGGTTGTTATACCTGTATTCCGAAAGACCCAATGGCTGGTTTCGAACAGCGAACTTTTTGGATTGCCGTCTGCCTGAACTCAGTCAGTTTCGAAAATATCAAAACATATTTCAGTCGAGAACGACAGATCGCAGCCTCATGCTATACATATTTAGAGAAGGTTTGTCTTTAGAAAGATCAGTAAAATCATTATAATTATAAAATATAGATAATTTTGAGTTTAAGTTCATCTATCGGTATTTAAGAGCTTACCCGTTATGATAAAACCTTTTTTCATAATGCATCTGGTTCCATCCCATCGATGTGAGCTAAATATATAAGAAACTCAAGAGCTCACTTTCACTCATCAAGTTCAACTCTATATCTGCATCGAAACTTTGTTTCGTCCAGCAACTGTCATAAAATACGCTGACTGTCCACACAACGGTAAATGCATTTAGTTAAAGTTTATATACAAAACTCCGTAAGTAAACGCAACGGCGTTTGAGAAATGGCTGCTAAGTAAGTACTTATGACAGCTTGTAAAATATGAAAATATGCTTTGACAAAGCGCCCAACAGCTGTGTACAGGCACAAGCAGTGCGCAACAAAGTTGCCCTCAAGTGAAGCAGATAAAGCAGGTGAAGCGCGCACAGCGTTGCATAGGAAAGGTTATAGCTAGTCAAGTGCTGCTGTAACTGGGCCGCGTGGAACATTAAGTGCATATCAAGCGCACGTCAGTGTTGCAACGCGGCGCGCAGTGTAAGTCAGCCACCGTCGCATTGTCGACATTGATTGCCGTCATTTAAGGTGCCGCAATACTCAAAGTTTACACTGTTGTTGTATATTTGTTACTTTTCTACTTGGCTGCGCACCTGCCACACAGTTTTGCAACTACTTCTGGTGGTCTATTTTTTTTGCTTTTTTTTGTTTTTATTTTTTAACATTTTTCCAACTCAACTCTTTCTGCATTTCGCTTTTTTTGCTTTTAAAACGCTTCACATCAACATTGTTTTGCTTTCCCATCACCACGGGCGCCGCCTACACTTCAACGCTGGTTGCCGCTACTATTGTTTGTTGTTGTCTATTTACATTCTCGCTTTTTTTTTGGTTTGAAATGTCTTGCATTATTTCAAAACCAATTAAATTTAAAAGCAATCTGTTTCTCACCGCCGTCCAGCGTTGCGCCGCCATGCCACATGCGCATTGCACTCAAAAGCTGAAAGCTGCCGCGTAGCAACACAACAAGGCCTTCAAAGCGCCGCCAGTTTTTTGTCGAGTTCGCTGCAACTCTACACGGTTGCTTTGTTGCCGCTGTCGCTGTTACTGTTGCTGTCGCTGATGTTGGTGTCAGGCAATGCGCGGTGGCGGTGGCGGCGCGCTGGCGTGTTTGGCTGTCAGCCACTCGCGTGCATTGCCGGCAGCCAATTTTGCCATTTACGTGCTTTTTCACTTAGCAAAGCTACTTTGCAACTACTCTACACTTTAAGTGTTGTTGCCGTTGTTATTGTGTTGCGTTGTTGTTGCGGAAAAAACTCACTAGTAATAAGATTGTTGCACGTTGGCAGCTGTTGTCATTTGTGGCACTTGAATGTTCACCAAAAAGCAATTGCATTCCGCGTGTTTTTATTATACCCCTACATCTCCTCATCCTCTTCCTCCACTTTCTTTTTCTTGTTCTTCTTATTTAAACTACAACTGTTCGCTCCGCATAGCTTAAAGCTCATATCTAGTAGCATTTTTTCCTCTCTTTAAACACATTTCTTTTGCTTCCCTCGCGTCTTCTGCACTCACTTAATATCCTTTTCTTATTTGTCTTTCGTTCGCGCTTTTGTTCAGAATTTATGAAATTTTATAGTTTTTTCCGCTGACAAATGCTGGCGAGTTGACTGCCCTTTCGCTATTCTTTGTGGCGCTGCAACAGCACAGTGCACTACCAGCTTGCCACATTATTGCGTACACTATGTTGCACGTTAGTTGCTGCACATTATGAATGGCATGCATTGTGCCAAACAGTGAAATGAATTCTTTGTGCCTTTTTGCGCTGCCTTCCAGCTGTCTTTGTTTCGGCAGCTTGCTGCTGTGTTCTCTACTTTGTATTTGTTGTTTTTACTACATGAATTTGTTGGTTTTTTTTTGTAGCAAATACTGTATTAATGTTTCATTGGAACTGTCGAGACATCTAATTTTGTTCGTAATCAGTTTTTTGTTTATTCAAACCGTTGTGTCCAATTGCCACTATTTGTGTTACTCATACGCCGTGGGGCCGTGAGTAAAACTAACTGAGGGCTTTGAAGGAAATTTTTCTTTGAATATTTGTACCTCGAAAACTGTGAGCAAATATAATTTTATAATCTTTGAAGTCTCTGTAGCGATTATTTTTTTTCTATTAAGATTTTGGAAGGATATTTTCTGGTATATTTTTTTTGAAAGGAAAATTTAAGTTACTCTGCATTATTAAGCATTGCTACGTTGTAGATCACATATTAATCAAAAATTGATGCAGGAAACTTTATAAGTTAGATTCATGAAAATTGTCACATTATCTTTGATCAGCTTCTGAGCTAAAAGCGATCCTCTGGCTCTACGATACCACAGGCAAGCGCATTATGTTCTATGGAGTCTTTATGTGATGGAGGGCTCTAGAAAGGACCACACTTGCAAAGAAACTAGAGAGCATTCAACGGGCGGCGCTCATCTGCATGTGTGGTGCACTAGGGTCCACTCCAACCATGATACTTAATGCCACACTGCAGAGACGCAGAGAGTATGTATTATATTCCAAAACGGACACGGGTCTGTACACTCGGAAATCCTCACTAACTTTGACCTCATACCGGATCACTTGGATCATGGAGTCGCTAAACCGAACTCTGACAGTTCCTTCTCTACCCATATATCGGCTATACTAGCCTCAAACTCGTTCAGGACTGGTCAAAGAGTGCCTAACCTCGCTATCAATAGCATCGAGTGGCTTTGTAATAAGACAGGTGATATGTGCATCGCAGGAAACTGTAAAGCTAATGAGTTAGCAAGAAAAACACCCAAGCACCGCTAACGGTAAAATGGGAGCGGATCGGTGCTCCCTTATCCTCATTAGCCTCTCCGTAGGAATTTTTGAGGATTTTAACGGGTCATTGCCCTATTAGCGCTCACGCAGTAAGGCTAGGAATCCTACCAGACGTCATCTGCAGAAGTTGTATCGAGGAAGATGAGAGGGAAACAACTCAACACTTCCTTCAGACTTTCCCGCATTTGGGAGGTCAAGACTAAAGCACTTGGGAGCGCATATATTATAGTTCGAACACAGGAGTTCTTCTTTTCTATGGCCTCACAAAGGACTACTTACAGTAGTCCACGTGCGATCTTTGATCAGCCATCTAACCTAATCGAAGGAAGCTCAAAATCTAAACTAAAGCCTCAAAAGTAGTTATTTGCTTTTCAATTGAAGATAAAGCACATGTTTTAGAGAGAAAATGGAAATTATTGAGATTTTTACTTAATCTGAAAAGACTTTTAAAGCCATAAATGAGATGAGGAACACTTCTTTTATGAGCAAATTTAACAAATATTAATTTTTCTTATTTTTAAATACCAATAAATTTCCACACACATCAATCGAACAAATCTCAGCATTATTCCACAAGCAGCATTGCCACATGTTCACAAATGATTTTTAAACACCTCCACAGAAATATTTTTAATAAACCGCTTAGAGGGCGACGTGTGCGCGCAAAAGAGCTTAGCGTTTTAGAGTGTAAAAATGCGAGGAAGAGAGGAGCACAGGGCCAGAGGACCGCAGCAAGCAGCTTAGAAGCAGCGAAGTGGAATATGGGAGCGCACAAAGAATTAAAAACACTGTTGCCACATGCGCGGTAGCTAAAATAATAAATGCGTTGCTGGGAAGGCATTCAAGAAAAGCAACCGCTTGGAAGCGCGAAGACGGATCGTTGCAAAATCTGCTGTAGCAACACGACAACAAAACCATGCGCATTTAATGTAATTTAAACGGCAACTGTTGCAACACACGAAATAAATGAATGAATGAATAATTTGCATAAAAAGCGAAACTGGAAAAAAATCCATAAAAAAATATTAAAGAATGTCAATTTGAAAAGAAGAAAAAATAAAAATTTAAATTTTGATGAAAAAGCAACGGCAAAATATTAAAAACGCTTTATAAAAGCAAATTTTATTTCTTTTTTTATATTTTTTGGTATAAACGCAAATGAAAAGAAAAATCAAGACAAATATTGTATGACAATGAAGAGAAAAGCAATAACAACAAGACAATCTCTGGCAGCGCTTAACGTTAGCGACTCCATAGAAAACAAATGAACGCCACTAGCTGTGTCTGCCACACGCGTCCTCAAAAACCGCAATCACCAGCGTCGGTGTGTCGCTCTTAGCTTGTATGCAAATCTGTGGCAACACTCGCCGCCGCACGACTGTTTATTAAAAAATGAAAAATGCGCGCTGCCACAGTGTAAAAAATCGCACGCGCAGACAAGCAGGAAGCCTGCAAGGATGTAAGATGTGTGCTAGTAGCTGCTATTTAATTCGAGAAGTGGCAAAATTATGCAGAAAAAACATAGAGATTTGCTACATAGACACAACCAGCTGTGCACGAGTGGCCTGTGCTGTGGCAGAAGATTTATTTTCACGCATATTTCTCGCTTGAGAAAAAAAATTGCGCAGCAGCGCACAGTAGAGGACAATCAAAAATGTAATAACCAGGAGACTGTAAGCAATTTTCTCTGTGTGTATATGTATGTGTGAAAAATGAATTTTAAATTAGAAGTTCGAAATAAAAATATTGCTGTTTATTCTCCACACCTTTTTGCTGATTTTATTTCAGCTTTTTGTTTTAGTTTTTGCACAAATTTCTTTAAGCCATTTTTCGCTTTATGAAAATGCGCTAACACCGAAATTAACGGTATGCAAAAGGAAGAATTCAAACTTATGCAATTATTTATTCAAAAGCTTTGAGCGTATATGCGTGCACAAAGCTTTTACAATGTTAAACAGCAGGCGGGGAGTTGGGGATGAAATATTGGCGTAGATGTAGCGAAAAATATAACTTTGTTTCTAGACACAAAGTTTCGTCGTCCAACCACCGACCAGACAATTAAACCTGTGGGCAATCACATCCAGCTGCATGTTAACAAATATTTAAATGCAGATTTATGGCTTGTAGTTTTTCAGCTAGTGCTGAAAAAATGCGAATGTATACACAATGGCCTTGTAGGAAATATTTGCAGTCCAATGACTCATGCTTTATTTCGATTGAGAGAGAGGGAGAGAGTAAAAGACAGGCTTTAATTTCCTGCTCCTGCTACTTATTTTGACATTCCTATTTCGATGTCAAAATATACCCTGATGTGAAATAGCTCTATCTTTCTATTTCGTCACACAGATCGAGTTCGAAATACTTGGTGTCGAACGGCTCGGAGAAGTCCTTCCCGATCCTTTTGGTATTGCTCAACGTCAGCCGCATTAGCTTCACGGGAATACCGAGATCGGATAAAGCGGCATAAAGGCAGCTGCTCTTCGTGTTGTCAAAAGTAGCTTCGAAATCGACGAAGAGGTGGGGCATGTTTATTCTCCTTTCACGGGTCTTTTCCAAGATTTGGCGCATGGTGAAAATCTGGTCGATTGTACATTTTACCGGTCTAAAGCCACACTCATAAGGTCTAATCAGTTTGTTTACGATGGGCTTCAGTCTTTCACACAGTACGCTCGATAGAATCTTATATGCGATGTTAAAGAAGCTTATCCCACGGTAGTTGGTGGAGTATCCCTTTTTGTGGATCGTCGAGCTTGGTTTCGTCCAACCATATTCTACAAAGAAGATGATGCATACTCCTTATCAGTTTGCCGCCGCCGTAATTCACAAGCTCGGCCGGCAATCCATCGGCCCCTGCCGCTTTGTTGTTCTTCAGGCGGGTAATTGTTATTCGAACTTCTCCTTGAACGTCTGCTCCATCCTCATCGATTGGGGATCGGGTTCACTTGGGCACCTGGTGTTATGCTCACTGCAATTTAGCACGGCATTCCTCATCGTACCAGCTGTTCTTTTGCATTTTCCGAAAACTAATGGTTTCCTTTGCAGCTGTACGTAAGAAACTTGAAGTGCAGTTCCACAGTTCCCTTATATCGAGTTGCTAATGAGTGCTTCCAGAGAGCAGGAGTGCAAGTCGAGTAGAAAATTGTTCGGCTGTCCATTGGATAACAGTTTCTCGACGTCGAACTTTCCTCGTATTTGTTGACGTGCGTTTTTTCCTGCACAGAGGCGGATGTGTATCTTCGCTGCAACAAGAGAGTGGTTCGAGTAAGTTATAGTACCTCGGAATGTACGCACGTCAAAAGCACTGGAGGACCTGTCTTCCATCTACCACATGATCGATCTGGTTGGTGGTTTTTCGATCCGGAGACAGCCAGATAGATTGATGAATTTGTTTTTGCTGGGATCTAGTACCACGGGTAACCATATTTCAAAGCCGGTCGAAGTCGATCAGCCTCAACCCATTTGGGGATCTTTCATCATGGAGACTGAATTTACCAAGCGTTGTGCCGAAGATACCTTCTTTGCCTACCCTGTCGCTAAGTACGATTTTCACATTGAAGAACTTCGCCTTGATGTACATTGTAGCTACACGTTCATCTGCCGGGGCGAATGCGCGGGCTCGACGACGGAGTCTCTCTCCCACCACGAGTCCCATACCGATTTTTCGCTTCTTTATATGGTCACCGTATTAAATACAACAAGGAGCTACTCATCTAAATCCTAGTCCTGTCCATTGCACTTCCTGGATGGCATTAATGTCAACCTTTACTCTTACGAAGACAACATTCAGCTGGGCAGCGGCACCTTCCCAATTAAGGGACCGGACATTCCAGGTGTATGCGCTTAGATCGTAATCCCTAACCGGTTTGCAGTAGTCATAATAAAATGATGGGTCTCTTATCCGAGGCTGTTTCGATCTCTTCATTGCGGTTGTTGTTTTACGTGACGGGTCCCAAACCCAGCGCACAACCTTGGATACTGGATCTAAGACCGGAAATAAATAAATAATCGTTTCTGATCGCTCCCAAGTGAATGGCGCTCAGAGACTTTCCTCATTTGAGTGAACTTATATAGTTTCAGGATATATAGTGAGCATTCAAGGCTAATCTAACAATCTCTCAGATATTTCACTTCACTCAAGTTCGAGTATGCTCCATCAATTCCAACTGGGCAACCAACAATGAAAGAATACGCACAAAATACCAAATCCATTTCAACAGTCTCGCGCGACTACCGCCGCTCTCCCACAGCCACTCGTACTCGTAGTATAACCGACGTAAGCGAGCGGCGAATTGAAATGGAAATCTACGCTTAATGCCCGCTGAGTCTTTATAAGCATTTATGCTCGTATATGCCGGCGTCCACCCACACTTAACTTATCATAATGCCTAGAGCAATCTTATTGTCTGCCGGTGGATTTATGTATTTGCCTGTCTGAGAAGTGCCGGCGCAGCGCTCATATTGCCTGACTGTGTGTGTGTTCGTGTCAAAGTAATTGTGCATGACGCTTTTCTGCGCTGCGAAGTGTTGAAATAGGATTAAAATGCGGGCATTATCAGCTTATGCATATAAATATGAATATATACTCGTATTTTTAGTATTGTGAGGTGTGAAATTATTCATAATCGCAATATGTTGAAACTCTTTATTCTCTTGCTGTGGATATAAGAGGAAAATATTTAAATGTCTGTGGTTTTCAGCGCGTAAAAGTGTAGGGGTATATTTTATGACTGTGCTAAGATTCAATGTGAAGTTTTGTGAGAGTGATGAAAACTCTATAAGTTGGCTTTTAAAGTTAGCTAGAGAATTAGTAAAATAAGTGAATAAAAACAGAGGTTGAGTGGATTTGAAAAAATGTAAAAGGTATGACCAGGGATCTCGCTATAAAATTGAAGCAGTTCCAGTGTCCATAGAGGAGCCCTACTTTCATATGCTCTATCGAAAGAAAATCCAACTTGATACGAATCAGGGGGAGATAAGGGTATCGGGAGTATCTCTTTGTTCGACGTCTATTCCATATAAATGACGGGGAATCGTTTCTCTTGCTGAAGCTGTTTACAGAACAACTTCAGTCAATGGAAATGGCTTGTCGACCGATGACTAAATTGCTTGCTTGAATCCAAACCATTATTTTCCTTTTAGCACCTTTTACTTAGCTAACCACAATCTTGGAAAAAACACATCAGACAGCAAGAAGCACGCAGCATTCACTTCCCCACAAAGGTTTCCGAAGTCACAAGGTAATGATATGACTCGATATTAACATTGTGGCTATAAGTTTTCAGTATGAAACGCAGTGGGGCAGTGGAACTCATCAGAAATATTAAACAAAGCGTTGGTGCATTTACTACTACTACAACACCGAAACAAATATTGACTTGAGTGAAATTTGACAACAGTGTAACGCGCCAGTTGTATAACCAAAGCAAACAAACATACCGCTATTTGAGCACTTTCACTTTAAAATACTAAACATTGGCTTTTGTTAACGCGACGCCAATTGAAATACAGTTCGAAAGCTTCAAATACGCTATCAACGTGGCACAGCCGTAGGGCACTTAACAACACAGCGAAAACTGGCAACAATGCTACAACGCCCACACCGCAAGCACTTTTCGACTGCTGCTGGCGAAATGGCTACTCTAATGCACTGCTAACTGATGCGCGCGCTAATGAGCTACTTACATACGAATGCTTAACGAGAGTGCACCTAAGAAATACAACGTCACGTGCATATTTACAACGGCGCATTGAGTGGCGTAGTTTTCACGGTTACACCAAATGTGGAGTTTCGGGCACACAACTACCAAGCGCCATTATCTACAATGATGAGCATGGTGTCCTACAAATTTCCGGCTTACAACCGCTGTTAATGAAACTCTTCGCTGAGCGCTACAATGCGACGCTAAATTTCACCGCTGACCTAAATCGCGACTATGACTGTCTACAGTGCATACCGGAAGTGTTGGTTGGCTTATATGACATTTGCGCCGATTACAGTTACTATGGAGCCTTAAGCTTGAAAGCCAGCCACTGTATTTGGACACTCAGTGCTCATGTGCTTTTTCAATAGTCATTGGCGAGTTTCGTTACTTTTTAGCAACATTTCAAGCGTCCACCTGGTATTTATTTGTCATCACCATTGCCTACATCGCTTTTCTATAGGCAATCAGTGATAGGTGTGTATGTGGAAATTGAAGGGTTAGAGTAAAGATTAAGGTTCCAGACGGTTGGGAGTCGTATGCTTTTTTGCAAACACTCCCTCAAGATTCTGTTTCTGCCCTAAAAATCGATACTCTTAAACAAATTCTTTCATTTCATTTCATTGGGAACTAATGGACACACTAATGTGTATGCATATTAAATAGCGCTCTTCATATGTTCAATGAAGTATAAATTTTGATAACAAACATGAGATTTCATTTTTCAAAAAATCATTTCATGCAAATATATGGTTAGCACTTACTAAAATATACACCACTTTATAAATACTCGTACATGCACCAAGTCATGTTCGCAACAAAATCTCAAGTTTATACGCACAACCAAAGCTAAACTGACTAAACTCCATCAACTGCAGCTCGTTTGATGCGAAGCATATTTAGTCGTCGCCTGCAGATTTCGCCGCTTAATCGATGCGCTCTTATAGTAACTGGTTTCTTGCGCCCGCACAGCACTCACCCTTTTGCGTCGTAACCTCAAACCCATTACTGAGATTTCAGATAATTTGCCTAACGATGTGTTTGCAACTCGTCGTCGACGGAAAATCTTACCAACAACTGTTGTCAGCGCGTTGATTGGTTGACAGCTGCCCGAAATCATATATTCAACCGACACACGCGCACCTTACTTGCGCTCAGCACGCTTAGACGGCGCTAAAGTTTGCCTGGCATTTATGCCATTTGCGTGTTGATTACAATTTGATTGCTACAATATTGAACGGTGTGAATGTGTTGGTGCTTAGGTGTTGCACAGACGCACACATGCTGAGTTGTGTGAGTTGTCTGCGCAGTGCCGCACTTTATCTTGCTAGTGATCTTCATCAATGTGGCAGCTGTTGCTGCTTAATGTTTGTCACACGCACAAACGTGAATGCACACACACGCAGCGTACAGACGCAAACTGTGGACTTTGTAGTATTAGTTTGTTGACACGCCTGGATGTATGCTAAAATCATGTAAATCATAAACTATTTGCTCTCCCGCTGTCACTTGCCCTCTGCTGCGGCTGATGAATTTGTTGCTAGCGATTTGCTCATTAGAAAGTTATCAGCTTATTTGGCGCTAAGTGCTATTGAGTGACTAGATGCATTTGAAGTTGACGGTGTGGAATAGTTGGGGCATAAGAAATTTTGCTTAAGCTTTCAACGTTGTACATACATATATATTGTCATGGTTTCGAGTCAGAAAATTCTTAAACAAAATATATTGGAAAAAAATAACAAAATATACCATTATTTAACCAATATATTTGGTAGTCGAAAAAGTTTTTTCGTATTTTTTCAATAGATGTCGTTGCAGTCGTATATATCCAGTGTTACCAATCACATTCTGTCATGCCATATAGTGTTGGAAAGGTGAGATTTTAAGCTTCATTTAACCAGCAAAAATTTAAAAAATTAAATTCGGCAAACTTGAAAAAAAGTTACAGCTCTTCAAAAATCAGTGAAAATAATGAAGAAGTCGCTATATTTTGAAATTTATAAAAAAGGGAAGAATGCCACGCAAGTCACCAATGAAATTTGTGATGTTTACGGAGACGATGCTGTATCAGTTCGTGTAGCACAACGTTGGTTCGCTCGCTTCCATTCTGGAAAGCTGCACCTCGCTCTTTTCTACCAGTCGTTGAAAAGTCGATGAAATTATGGAAAATATGGACCCAGACCGTCACATAGGCAGCCATGACATCGCTAAGGAGCTTAGCACTCATTATTAAATGGTTTTGAGCCATTTAAAAAAGGCTGGCTACAAAAAGAAGCTCGATGTTTGGGTACCACATGAATTGTCTGTGAAAAATTTAATGAACCGAATTAACATCAGCGACTCTTTGCTGAAACTAAATGAAATCGAACCATCCATTTCTGAAGCGAATGGTAACAGAAGACGAAAAGTGGGTCAAATACGACAATAATGTGCGAAAAAGATCATGGTCCAAGCGTGGTGAAGCTCAACAGTTGGTCGCAAATCCAGAATGGACACTTCATAAAGTTGTGCTGAGTATTTGGTCGGATTTCAAAGGAATCATCCTTTATGAGCTACTCCAGCTTAGTCGAACGATTGATTCTAGATTTACTGTCAATAACTCATGAGATTGAAGCAAACATTCGAAAAAAAAACGGCAAGAACTGATCAACAGAAAGGGCTTCGTTTTCCAAGAGAACAACGCTAGACCACACTCATCTCTGATGACTCGGAAAAAACTGGGAAAGCTTGGCTGGGAAGTTTTGTTGCATCCACCACACAGCCTTGACCTTGCACCAACGGACTACTATTTGTTTAGAACAATGCAGAACTCTCTTAATGGAGTAAAGTTGGCTTCAAGTAAAGCCTGTGAAATTTATGTTTATGAATTTTATACCAAAAGTAGCTAAATTTATATTTTTATTATTAAATTTTTGTTCTATCTTCAAGTCTCTTTAATAATTTTGAGTAATTATCCATTATTTAGCGTTACTCTTCTCAATTTTTATCTATTATTTCAATAGAAATTCCCATGTGAGGCAAAAAAAGTAAAAATAAATTAAGGATATACAATCTTTTTATAATAATTCTTTCTTTTCAAATCCCTGTGGCATTGCATTGTCACAAAAAAATCATTAATTATTTTGAGTGCCAAACCGTGCTATTATACTTTTTCCTTTACTTTTCCTTTAATAAATCATACCATGCTCACTTCTTAACGCGCTGACAAATCACTCACTTAAAGTTAATCAAAAGCTTTCAAAATGATTGCCCTGCCAATGCCGTCTTCTTTTATTTGTCATATTAGCTGTGAGAAAACTCTTTATATAATTATCTCATTTCTTTTTTGTCAACGCCCAGAATAACAATAAACACTGCCATAATTGGGCACCACAAACAATTCAATTTCCCACCTTAGAGCCAAAAAGGAGAAAAAAGAGTAAAAACCAACGCTGGCCGCACGCTGCCCGCACAACTGATTACTAAAGTAATAAACGTCAAATTGCCAGAATAAATATTGACAGCGGCGATAAAAACAAAAGGCGCAAAACAATAAAATACAAAATAAAAGAAAGGCCGTTGAAGCGCTACTATAATAAAAGCCGACATTTGCAGTGATAAGCAGACAAAGCGAGGACAGTTACGCATTGCAAGCGCGCCTGCCGCATGGGTCAACAGTATGTGTGAGAGTAATGTTTGAGTAGGCTTGAAAGAGCGCTGAATTTGCGATTGATGTGGCTGGTCGTATATTTTTTTTGGTTTGTTGTTTGCTGGTGTGATGAGGAAGGGTTTGCAGCTGGATGCCAAGCGCTCGCGTCAACCGGCTGAAAAGACAAATAAACAGTGCGATAAACTCAACAAACGCTGCTGAGCCGTAGGCAATAATAGCAAGAAGATAAAAATGCGAAAAGCAAAGCAAAATAATGATAATATCACAGGCAAAATACGCACACACAGACACACTAATGAAATAAAAAGAAATGCTTGGAAAGTAAACAAAACACACAACGTGACAATATTGATGGGCAAATGTCGAAAGAAAGTATAAATAAATAAGTATAAGCACTGGCTGGTAATGCAACAGAAATGCGGTACACTGCCGCTGCCTACAGGTCTGGCTGCGCAATATTTTTCTTTAGTTGCTGTTAAAGCTACGAGCTGTACGACGAACTTTTGGTCTAAAGCCGCAATTGCCGCTTTCGTTGTTGTTTGCTTTTGTTGACCACACTCACCTCTTTGTTATTGCTTTAATAATAATAGACCTAAGGCATTAAGAAAATACTATTCCACAATATTAAAATGACATAATCGTGTATGCACTCGTACCGCAGAGCAGAGTACTGATGCGATTCAGATAGGCTTGACATTGGAAATCACTAATATTCGATATACTAATGTTTCAAATAACAAATTTATGCCAGGCGGGCAGACAGACCTACATACAATATTTGCCATATTTTCAATTTATGAAAAAAATTGCAAAAAAAATCCAATACCGACCGCTTTTATTGAGGACTTTGTCTTTGCTAGTCAATACACACTTTTGAAGTCAACATACACTCAAGATCAAATTTGACCCGGACTGAAAAAACTTTATAAAAAATTGTAAGAAAAAATCCGACAACGACTGCTCTTACTTACTCAGACTTTGTCTGAGCTACTCAACACACTTGAAGTCAACATACACTCAAGATCAAATTTGACCCGGACTGAAAAAACTTCATAAAAAAAATGTAAAAAAAATCAAATACCGACCACTTTTATCGTTGATTTTACTTTTGCTACTCAATACACACTTTTGAAGTCAACATACACTCAAGATCAAATTTGACCAGGACTGAAAAAATTTCAAAAAAAAAATTGTAAAAAAAATTAAATACCGACCACTTTTATCGTTGACTTTACTTTTGCTACTCAATACACGCTTTTCAAGTCAGCATACACTCAAGATCAAATTTGAACCGGACTGAAAAAATTTCATAAAAAATTGCAAAAAAATACAACACCGAACGCTTTTATCGTTGACTTTGTCTGAATTACTCCATACTCACTTTTGAAGTCAACATACACTCAAGATCAAATTTGACCCGGACTGAAAAAACTTCATGAAAAAAAATTGTAAAAAAAATTAAATACCGATTACTTTTATCGTTGACTTTACTTTTGCTACTCAATACACACTTTTCAAGTCAGCATACACTCAAGATCAAATTTGAACCGGACTGAAAAAACTTCAGAGCGAGCCAAATATGGCGAATATGGTGACTGAGCGATTACTCTCGCTTTATTTTTGGCTAAAGAGTCAGTCACACTCATACTAGAATGTGATGGCACATTCACGTATTTTGGTACAAGTCTGGCATTGACTTGCTGCATAACCAAAACATTAACTAAAATGTGTTGAGTCGATCTATAAAGATGTTGAGATCCTCTGCTATCTCTTTGATGTCAACATAACAATTTTCAAGTGCTGTTTCTTTAACTTTTTCGAAATTGAAGTCATGGAGGACCGTGTTAGAAAAATTGTCGATTACTTCACGAGCTTCACTGAATGCTTTGTGCCACTCAAATACTTGTGTTTGTAATAAAGTAGACTCCCCAAAATACTAGTTATTTGACAAATGGACAGAGGAACTTCCCACAGAGGATCCCACAAAAACCAAACTTAGCTCAATTTAAACTGTGTTAGCGTAAACTATGTATTATTTAGAAGGCATTAGAGAGGTAGAGCTTTCAGTCAATGAAGTCAGGCTTAACGGAGAGCAATTTTACAAACTTCTTCGTAGTTGGATATGCGCTCTATTCTACGTCTAACCCAGGCAAGTAATCTGAAGTAACCTTTAGTAGGCATATTATGAATATTATGGTGCCATCCACTATTCTTGCTGCGCCGATATCTCGCACTCAACATAGTTTGTCTCATTTGCATTTAAATAGTAAAATATTAACTAAAAATATACAAAATAGTTTCAAAAGCTGTCACCCACACAAAATTTCCCAGCCATAAGTACGAAAGTCCTTTTTAACTACTTATAATTACAGCCGATTTGAAAAGTAGTCGAAAGCAGCTCATAATAACAGCAACAATTTGGGTGATTCTATTTTAAAATGCATGAAGTGTAAAAGACAAAAACAAAAACAAAAGCAACTTTATTAATTGCTAGCTGGTTGGGCTTTAAATTAGACAAACACCAGCAAGCAAGACTGCAAAGGAGTTTGAACAACACAGACACACAAACACGCATACAAATGTGCAAATATGCGAGCACATGCTGGTAACAATAGTATTTACTGTTATATACCAACATATGTATGCATTTGTATGTACATATATGCTTTTGAATGTGTGACTGTGTGTGTGCCTTATAATAATTGTTCATCTAGTCGATACCGAAAAGTTTTGAACCTTCTAGGCAGGCATCTCGACCCACAACACACCGGCAACTAAGCGCACGAGCAGCTGCTATCTACCTGCTACCTGCCTGTCTAGCTTCCCGGCTCCCCTGCTGGTTGCATGCCCGCCTGCCCCCCTGCTAAAGCGCTGCTACCGAGGCAAGCACTCGTAATTGCAAAAGTATAAAATATTGAGGTGTTGCCGACAACTTTTCAATGCCAATAAAACGCCAGTAAGCGGCATGTGTACCAAACACCTGCTACATGCGGTCGCCCCTACAAGACTAACCCACAAACACGTGTATACACACGCATCTACATGCATCAGCAGCTGTCGACCGCAAGCATATGAAATCGGCTCACACACACACAAGCGTACTTCTCTAAAATAAAGTTGCCATTGGCTTTTGTGTCTGCCGACGAATTGACTAAGCATTAGAGAAGGGACGGACGGACGGACGGAGGGATAGACAAACGCATGCACGGCCGGGCATTGTAGTGACAGTGTGGTAGAGCAGTGCGGTGCTGGTGTGGAAAAAGAGGAAAATAAAATGTTAATTAAAGTTTATGGTTGAGAGCGCCGAGCAAGGCAGCGCACAAAGCTTATAATGCAACAACTACAATCATTAAGTAAGCATATGTAGAGCATGTGTGCATGCGTATGGTGGCAACAAATCGCCTACACACATACAAATAACTATTTATATATAGCTATGCTTGTGTGTATGTGAAAATCTGTGCATGGCTGCCGACAGCTCTGCCGTGTAAGGAAGCCGGCAAGTGAATGCTAAAATAACTGGCACGCATACACTGACATGCGCACATAATTCGGCTGCTGTATTGTATATATGCAGACACGTATTGTATGCGGAAATCGTTAAAGTAATTACAGAAATGTTTTCGTTAAATGTTGTCATATGTTTGTGGTTTTTTTATTATGCTCTCCCACATGCAACTCGACACTTTTGTCAGTATTTTTGGTTATATTTGAAATTTTGTTATTTTAAATTTGTGTAAGTGTGTGTGTATGTGGGTGTGCATTAAGGAATATTAGGTAAGGTAATTGCTGAGCTGCAACAAATTTGTGGTGCTGCACAAGTCATTATATGTAATTAAATGTGTTGGAGGAAAAATATTCTTAAAACTAATAATGGCGTAGAGCAATAAGACAGGTAAAGCAAACAAATGCGAAATTCAACACATTTGTGAAAGAAAATTGTGCATTCTTTCATTATTTTCAAACAAATGGTCTGCCTAAACTCGAAATAAAGAGTATGCTTTCACTAGTCGACTGGTAGAAAGGTGTGAAAATTGTTAGTGTAATGAATAAAATTATTGTAATATTTTAACTCAATAATTTTCGACTTTTGCCTTAATAAAATTGCCTTTATTTGATTAATTAAAAATTTTTGACTTTTAATAAAAAAATATTCAACAATTTTTTTTTTTTAATTTCCGCCCTAAAACGACTTCATAATTTCAACATTTACCTAGCTTGGGACATCCATGGCGTATGCGCAACATATATAACATATACATACGAATTCAATGCACAAATATCACTCATACGCACTGTCACACGGCATTATTTTCATTAAAATTCAAACGTTTCAATAGAAACTACACAGCTTAGAACCTACATGGCGTATGCGTTACCAAATTTATCATATGCAAGTGCAATGCACAAATATCACGCATACGCACTGTCACACGGCATGGTTTTCATTGAAACTCAAGCTTTTCAGTAGAAACTACAACTAAAATGAAATATTTTTTGTTTTCAAGATATTTTTATAAAAAATTTCAGATTTTTCAGAATGTCAGAAAGCTTGAGACGCATAATTTCGAATTTGTTTAAGGGGCATACCTGGTGTAATGGCCTAAAAATAGACGATTATCGAATTGTTTAAAAAATCTTCGAGATATATTTATACATTTTTAAAAATACACAGTAAAATGTATTAAGAAAAAAAATTTCGAGTCCTTTACTACTGCAAGGATTCCAGCTTTCTACGTAGACCAAGACCAAAAACAAGTTCTCTACCAGAAAAATATTGCCCGTACAATGACTTGTGGTCGAGAAAAAATGCAAAAATCACGAAAGTAGTAAAAATTAAAAAAAAAACGAAATAAATAAATAAATAAAATTTTAAAAAATATAAGAGAATATAATAGAAATAAAAAAAAAAAAATAAAAATATTAAAAAAAAAATAAAAAGGAAAATATTTTTTTTTTTGTTATAAATAATTTTTTAATTAATTTTTTTTTTTCAAAACAAACTTGCACTTCATAAACTTATGTAAATTAATTTTATACTGGGAGTCACTACATATAATTATGCTCACTTTTCATTTTTGATCGCTATCCAATACAAAAACATTTATATTCACTGAATAAACAGCTTTAGCAGCACCAAAACTTCTGAGAGCATACAAAATTCCAAATCAATTAATTTTTTTATCCTCAGAATACGCATTTCAACAAAACTCTTCATTTTGTATGCAATTTTCGACAATTTTCTCTAAACGATTTGCAAAATTTACAATTATACACCATAAATATTTATTTATTTTTATGCATAGAATTCTTACAACGCAAACTTATTGAAGCAAAACAGCATAAAGCTGCAATGCCCGAGGGCTAAGCACATTAAAACACTTAAAATTCATGCAAAATAATAATAATAACAATCAACTGAAAATTAAATTCCAACACTGTTTACTTGTTGCAAAAAGTACAACAAAAACAATAACCAAATATATGTATTTGTATTAGTTACTTATTTTGAAAACAGTGCAAGGACAATAGCCGGCAAATACTATGTAGTGCCATGGCAGCATCATGTCAGCTCATACATAAGTATGCATGTTCATACATGTTTGGGATTTTCGTAAAGCTCACGTTTACACATTCGGTACATTCGCTTGATACTCGTACAAGTATGAATGCATTGCAGTGAGGCATTCATGCAACAAGCGCAACGAGCATGATTCCCTCGCTCAAATAATGCAACAGTGCGTAAATTGTAACACTAACACAACAATAATAGCAAATGCAACATAACATTCTGCAACATTTCCTGCAACAGCAATGAATTAAAATAATAATAATAATAGTAATGTAGTGCATTGTTACAATAACAATAAGCTCTATTATAGAGGCAAAGCCAAGAGCGATTACAAGCCAGTTGAAGTGGATGGATTTATGGCAACTTGCTTGGATATACATAAGTATGTACATATATGCATACTATATACTTGTATTAATAAATATGCATTCGTTTATGCAAAGAATTAAGTGCGAGGCAATTTGAATAGCATACATTTTTCTCTCAACAAGTTTCAAACCACCCCGCGACCTTCGTCGAGTGTAATATCGAGTTTCACCAGCCTTTTGTGCTGCAAAATTTATTGTTATGCAACAAATAAAGGATTTTACGACAGATGCACGAAAAGCTTATAGATTTTTGTCAGAATTATAAAAGTAAAACGTAACTCGATCCATAACCCTGCAATTGGGACGCTACTCTCGTGGTTAATGTAGGCTATTAGTATGTATGCATATCCTTTATGGGGTTATATACGCTTGAAACTCAGAAAAAGTTGACAGTCTTGGCCGGATAAAAAACCGTGTCCGATCTGCAGGAGGTCCTTCGAAATGGCGATGAGCAGGAAAACTTCTGAAATTATATTTTTCTTAAATTATATTTATAATATTATTTTTTAACCATCTTATTTAAGATAAAATATTTTTAAATCACAATATTTCCTTATTTGCCTTTCTTGAACGCATTGTTATGCTTACATCATTTAACTTGCTGCAACGTAAGACGAATAGCATGTCATACTTGGCATAAGTGATATGCCCCAACTTTCAACTGTATAAAATGTAAATTAAACTGTTCCGCTTATATTGCTTATGAGCTAACAAACATATCACATGCGCCCGAATATACAAGATCTCTATCAGCTTGAACTGCTTGCTTGTATATTAACACGCCTCACTGTGTCCATACAAGCGCGCACACGGCATGACTACAATACGTATTGCATGTGCAACATGCCACATAACTGTATTGGACATTCGTAACACATGTTTACAAGCTGTGCTCAACACACACATACCCACACCACATTTTCGCCATAAATTGATATGTGTAACGCGTACTGTCTTAGCGCATTCAATTGCAATGGGAGGATTCATATTACAAAGCCGAGACACACCCACTTGGCATTAGAGGCAGAAATGTAGCTCATTGCGCTCGAATAGTAATTGCATTAAGACTCTTGTGTTCATAGGTACATATGTATATGCATGTGTACCGTCTTCCAAGGTAATATTGCCCTACATTTGCACCATTTGATTCAGCAATAGTGTTAAAACGCTGTTTATGCATTTTCATTTGCGCTTTGTAAGTGGGCGTGTGTATTGGAGTGCTTAAATATGTATCGCTTTCTCAATCGAGTGCATTTACACGGAAATTAACACTTTGCCAAGCATTTCCTTTTCCGCTACCCGCGGCTTATTTGCTCATTAAAAGCCTTGCTGGGCTATAAAAGTCGTTCACGCCTTAGAAATCCGTCAGCTATGTATGCGTAAATGTGCGCTTGTGGGTGTGTTTGCGATAGAAATAGTTTTAGTTTCACTTCATAAATTAATCAGTGTTTTCCATTTGCAGCAAGAGATTGTGCTACTCATTTGTCAAAGATGACAACCGCAACGCCATTTTGTAATGAAATTGCCACTTACCTGAAATTTGGTAACATATTTTCATGTAGCTTGTTGAAATGGTTGCCAAAATATATTTGAACTAATTATTTATGGAATATTTGTTATTGTGGTAGCACTTAGCACACTTTGACAGAAATCTCACAAACACACTTACAAACAATAACGATTTCTTTAAAAATAATTAATAAAAATTACTAGTTTCCACTATTTTCTAAACATTTTCAACATGTGTGTACGTTTATAATAAATTTTACATAGTTGTTTACGTAATGTGAAAATTGTTAAATGCGAATAAATAAAATTACTTGGATTTTTAAATTTAACATAAAAAATTAACTGTTGGCGCGCGCTCTATCGACCGTTATGTGCAGCTTTTATCCGTTCCGAAATTGCACGAACAACGACAACACTTTTATCCGCAATATTTGTTTACGTTTGACAGCTGCGTAACAGCTGTTAGTGTTGACAGTTGTTAAAAGTTTCGTCTGCTATATAGTATTTGACTAATTTGTCTATATTTATGTTTACCTAAAAATTAATTAATTTAAACAAATAAAAAACCGTTTGAAGCCGAATTTTACAACGCAGTGATATTGCCTGCAGTCTTAACAATGAACAAAAGTGTATTCTTCATCGCGCTGATTTCGGGTAAATATAAACATCTGAGTTGAATTTATTGAAAACTCGATACAGAGCAATTTTTTTCTCCTCCCAATAGCTGGCTGCCTCAGCATTACAACTGCAGAAATGCCAGCGTTTAAAACCATTTTTAAGTTCTTTTCATATGGCGGCGCAAGCGACTATAACGGCAATGGCACACGCACCAAAGATATCTCACAAATGACACTCGAGGAATTGGGTGTTTCGCGCGGCCAATGCCTTTACGACTTTCTGCCATACATAACATATAGTGAACGTTTATATTGTGCACCAGATGATCACCACATATTGCATTTATTACCCAACAATATAACGGAAGCTGTGCGTAAACCACCAATAATGATGCGGTGCTTGCAGCCAGAGCGACATGAGAACGCGACACGCAATGATAATACACTATTAATTATGCAAAATCTTAAGGATATAGTGGCGCTACTCAAACCAGTGGGTAATGCAACTAAACGTCATGAGCCGGGCAGTTGTGTTATAGTGCTCTTCTACACCGAATCGAGTCTTGGCTGTGCACATGTTGCACCCTACGCCAACATGTTACCCATACTATTTCCCAGACTGCGTTTCGCCGCTATTGATGCTTTCAAATTTCCCAGTTTCAATACAGAATTCGGTATAGTCGGTTTGCCAACGTTGTTGCTATTCCATCAAGGTCGACCGATAGTGAAATTCTACAGTGACATCGGTACGTTTCATGCATTCGTCACACGGCACACCGGCATCAAACCTATTGAACCAATACCAAAGGATTTAGAAGTCACCGGACCGCTACCACTACAACCAGTGCCGCAAGTTGATTACGTGCTCATACTTGCATGGGCCTTCATACTGCTATGTGTGGGTAATTACTTTGCAAAGTCGCAATTGTGCAAGCAAATTGTGGAAATGATCAAACGAAATTGGCGTGAATCGGAGGCGCGCATGGAACGAAATTAAAAATTTACAATTTTAAGCTCGATTTTAAGTGAGTGATTTGTTGCAAAGCTGTTTCATCAAGATTCTCATCATAGTTTTTTTAGTTCAAATAAAAATTAAAATAAAACTATAAAATCGCGTTCACTTTCTAACAAAGCTTTGGAAAACAGTACAAATTTGTACCGATTTATGCACGCTGCTACAAAACCTGTGCGGTTTGCAAGTGTAAATAAAACAAGGTGACAGCTGTCTTGGTAGTATTTTTTATTTATTTAATTATACTTGAACTTTTCCATTTTCTATATGCTCAAAGAAAGTTTACAATTTCATCAGTTGAACTTAACTGCAAAATTATACATGATTCACTTAACTTTAGTAAGAATGGAGATTTCAATTGCTGAAAATTTCGCATACTGACAGCTACAATAAAAAACTGAAATGTCATTACGACTGCTTTTTAAAAAATATTCAATAAGACATACATAACTGTTAAAATTTTAATAAATACCATATTTCCGCAAATATAAAAGAAAAAGGTTTAAAAAAATAAATATAACAAAATAAAATAGTATTTTTTATATTTCATAATTATTTTTTTTTATTACATATTATTTTTTATTTAATATTTGGGCTGTTGTTTCTTTCCATGTATGCCGTTATAACCTTTTGTTTACTTCAAGACAATAACCGCTATTTATTTTGTTTTTTGTTTTGATTGAATTTTACCGCATAATTACGCTGTCAGCGCAATTACCGTTTGATTTTATTGTGAGCTTTTAAAGAAATTCTTTTAATACATATTTTCAATGGCAAATATAAGGAAAAATTAATTTTGTTTTGCACACTTATTAAAGCAACAAATATTGTTTAAGTTTTAAAAGCGAATGTACATAGCAAAAGAGGAGCATGAAATTATGCTTAAACGCTGTTATCATATGAAATTGTCGACACTGCTCGCCAAATAGAGCTTTGGAAACGCGACTAAGTAGCGCTAACATCGACGCCAGCATTTTGAAACTATAATATGCAGTCTACGTTTGGAAGCTAGCTTTCTGTCATACAATTTGTATACAACATCTCAATTCATATTGCATCAATAGCTAAGATATACTTATGTATTTCATATTTCGTTAAGCAAACATTTCTTTGTCGTTGTATTGCTAATAAATTCACAAATATACTTCATAATACATAGTTTAGTTTAAGTTTAGAATTTATAGTATTATCCTCTTCGATATATATGTATATGTATGTGTAGGTGGAAATCAAATAAGTTTTGTATATAGTAATTATGTGTTATAATAAAATTGTATATGCTTTGAAAGGTGCAGCAGCTACGGTACAGCACAGCATAAGACTCATATAAGCATGTATTTATAAAATCAATCATACAATTAATTTGACGTTTTCTTTTCATAAAACAACTGCTTTAGAATGTTTTTGTTTTTATGTGTTTTCTTTTTGTTTTTCGTTATGCGCAGCACAAACATCTTACAAATTTTGTGTTATTGATGGGTACGCGCAGCATAAAGTGTAGATAATTATTTTTATACAGTACTAATAAATGTTAAGGGTTTATTAAGTGTTATCCTAAGATAGATTTTTGCTTTTGTTTTGTTTTGCTTATATGCCCCCACTACTTAAAATTCTATAAAATACGCACGAACAGCGCTGCATTTTAATTTACGCGAACTGCCAACGCGCTCCCCAACTCAACTACCAAACGTTTACTTCGACTATTTAACTAAATAATTAATTGGCGCTTGCTGCTGCGCACACCACCACTACATTTGCGCCTCGTCTCATTAATACCTCAACGCCTTGAACATTTCATTATTATCAATGTGGTCAACTACTTAAATTAATGCGTCCGTTCGTTCACTCATCAGCGTTACAACAACACACTTCCACGCGCAATTAATATATGTATGTATGTAATGGATTTCAATGGTTTTAATGATGAGGGGATTTCTGAGATTTTGTAGCCGTTCTATTAGCTGCTGCTGCTGCGGCGGCGGCTGCTGGATTGATTACTGTTGCGGGTCCTGCATCATCCTCTACCTCTTCTACGATTACCGCACCGGCAGTTGGCTGCACCTCTTCATCATCGTCGTCATCGATAACCTCGGTTATGGTCAGCGTTTGTGGCTGATGTGGCTGTTGGTGTTGTTTGCTGTGTTTAGAGCGGTAATTGCGGCGTGCGGCCGAAGCGTTATATGGATGGGGATGTACACTGTAAAAAAAATTTGTAGAAAATATATGTATTTCAAAATTAACAAGTTTATAATGTAATTAAATTAAGCAAGCTTAAAAACTAAATAATTTAAGTTAAATAAACATAAAAAAATTAATTTGTTCAAACTTAAACTGGAAATTGGCACACAAATAGGAAATGTAGTAATGCATGAATGATAACAACATTTACGAATATGTATGCATATTTGCAGAGCTATATAAGGGGCGGCGTGCAGGCAAAACGAGGTTGCAGGCAATAGGCAAGCAAATGGGTAATGATGAAAATTTACGAGTCGTCAAGTTATCACTAAAAAAAGGTTAAAATTCATGAGACGACTTAAAGTGATTTCAATATTTTTTACAGACTAAGATATACCTTCGATAAGACATAGCAAAAAATAAAGCAAATATATTTAACGAACGTATAATATACGAACATTTTGTGGTTATGTACACTTTACATTGAAAATATTACGCAGAGGTATCTAGTAGTACTTAGAAAACCATTGGGGGAGGAATGCCGTATACTCGCACAGTTCCAAAAATATTTAATTTAGAAAATATATTATTTTTTTACAGCACTCAACTCATTAGCCATTTTATATAACTAAATTAAATATGAAATTCCTGCAAAAAAATTGATCTACAAACGAAAAAAAGCCTAGGTTACTATATAAAGTTGGATACAAATCTGGGACTGTTTCGGTTACACACACCAGTAACGTGACAAAATATTTATATGAGCTTGGACTGTGTTCGCACAAAGACTCTTGTCGCTCAAATCAGTTTTTTGTAAGCGAGGGAACGACGAGGAAACTTATGTATTTCCCTAATCCTTAAAAGCAAGCATTACAAAAACTATGTAACAATAAATGAGCCCATTTACAAATTAAATGTTAGACTGAAACGTGAGAGAACACCACCACCAAATAATTAGCGTACATCCAAAGTTTTTTGTCTTACAAATACCATTAATATTTTAATATTAGTGTGAATTACTCGCAGATTTGACGAAAACATTCCGAAATTTAACAGAAAATCGTTGCAGGCGACAATCCTTTTTCCCGGCTGCGATAGCATTTGTCTTCAGGGCAGGTCTATTAATATATGTATTGATAAATATTCTGTAATCCATAGAATGACTTTCATTTGCATGTATATAGCACATTTGCGGTTTAATTAAACGCATTATTACAGCAGCGCGTATTTACATTTTTAAGCAGCAAAGTAAGCACAACAAGGACGTCTTGAAAAGACATGTCGACGATAAAAAGCAAATATTGATTTTTTTATGCTTAGTTTTTTCATTTGCAAACATATTTACAGCTTCTGTATACAAATTATGATAGTGAACTGACTTGTTAAGAAATCGCCACCAGAGAATATACATTGCTTACACGTGAGACTGCGAACAGTACATATAACAATTCATTAACCACAACGCTGGAGCAGTTGAACTATATATATGACAGCATGTAATTAGTGAACAGGGATGGTAGGTAGTGGGAAAGTCGCTCTGGTTCTTTGTTTGTAAAAAATTTGATTTGCAAGATTTGATGATGTTGTTTTTGTTAACGCTGTATTCCAACATGTATTGATCGGCTCATAACAGCTGCATAAGTGTCTCAAGTCTGCTTACAACGCACTCCAGCCGCATATGAAAAACAAGAGTTGTGCTGCACTCAAGTGGAAAGTTGTGCAGCAAGCGTTTCAATGCATCTATATGTCTTCTTTGCTAAGTAGGCTGCATTGTTTGGTTTCAAGATCGTTTCTTTGACGCTTTGTTTGTATGTAAGTATGCCATTAATATATTATTACTTTGTGTGCCAATCAATTATGTATTACTTATTGATTAAATGTTTTTTTATTTTACTTATATTTTCAAAAATCGCTTAGTAGTTTTTCGTTTGTCGTTTTCGTTATTCGTTTGATGAATCGTATGTCTGTTTACAAATATTCGTAGTAAATTAGTTAAAGTAATTGCACAATTTTATCTAGGTGTTGATTTTTGTTTTCATTTTTTGTTGTTGTTGTAGCTCCGACGGCTGCTCTCCCAACCAATTTCCATAAATTTAATTTGCTCGATTATTGTTTTGTATTTTATTGACTTAGATAGGAGTATATTTTATTTCATCTTCACGATTTACTGTTGTTTTAATTTTCATTGTTGTTGCGCTATTGTTTATTTATTTGTGCGATAAAAACGTGGATTATACAAACGCCAATCTCTGTTGAGTGAAAATTTATTTAATATTTTAATTGTTATTGTGTAATTTTTTTTTTTTGGGCGGATATTTTAATTTAAGCAAAAGAGGGATAAGACGCAAAAAATTTAGCAAGGGGATTATGTAGAATATACGTAGTTAATAGGATGCAGTAGAATGAGCGGAAATTTGCTGCTTTGTCGTATTTTAGATTTTTTGAAATAAAAGGTTAATCAAGATGGTGAAAAGTAATGAAGAAGTTTTTAGCTGAAATTAAATTAACTAATGACAAATAAAGCTGAACTGTCAAGAGCAAATGAACTAATGGCAAATAGAGCTGAGCTGTCAAAAGGAAATATTTATTTACGAAAAGCATATGCGAATATGAGCGAGTTTTGAGTTCAATGAGTAGAAAGGAATACATGGTATGTAAAGAGACATAAATGATAAGAATTATTTATTATTAATTATGTTTGTAAGATCTCACTGTATTATCTTAATTATATAATTAATTAAATATGACTGGGGAAGATATTTTATTAGTGCGTATAATAAAATGTTAGTAAGAAAAATATCTGTAATGTTTGATATGTTACCGTTAAAACTATGAAATAAAGTTTTTCGAAATATGCAATGTAAGAAAAAATGATACAAGAAAAGAAATTTAAGAAATATTAACTCTAAGATTGTTGAAAAAAAATATTTATATAAATCAATTCTAAACATTTGAAAATAATAAGATTATGAGAAATGCGCAATTATACTTATAATCTATATACCAAGTACTCAATTATATATATTTTTTTCAGAGATAAAAATTTATATAAACTAAGACATTCACTTTTTAAAAGATTAAACTTCATTGTTTAAAATTTGGAGAAAAATAAACGTTTTTGAATTGCCTAAAAAATCAATTATCTGTTTCAACACGGAAAGTTGATAATTTCAGTAAAATTGCAAAAATAACAAGAGTTCAACGAAGAAAAAATAATTGAGTTGCGCCGATTCGGAGATTTTCTTGAAAAATGTTGAAATTCGCAGCAAAATTATTCAACAAAATATAAAATTGTTAGTGGTGAAGCTGTGCTAACTTTCGAATTCATGATTCCTACGAATGTGGGTGGTGCGAGAGATGGAAATGCTGCTTCGTTTACCATTTTCGCAAGTTATTCGTAAAATCGTAATTTGAACGTATTTTCGTGATTTAATATTTTTTTTTTTTGATTCAGTGTTTCTGATTCTTGACTTTATATGGTTTATGTTTTGTTTTGGTATTTTGTGACACAAACCTTGTCGTTGGAGCTGTGCTGTGACTGTGATTGGTCGGTGTGGTGGCTAGGGGCGACGACGATGGCGTACGTAATGGACGACGTGCTGTAATGCCGCGATGATAACCGGTAGCGGCCGGTGAGCGAAGCGTTGTTTGCGATGTCAAGTAGCTATTGTTGCTGTTGGCTTTACTATTGCTGTTTTGTGTTGAAGTTGCCGCAGTGGTTTTGTTTTTTGTGGTGGCGTTTGCATTTGCGCGCTCCGTAGACAAAGTGTCGGTGTTGTTGTGGCTTTTGTTGTTCTTAGAGTTGGAGTTCAACGAATCAACCGACGATGAAGGGGACAATGTCGAGCTGTATTTGGAACGTAGTGTGAAAGGCGAAGAAAATTGCGATTATTCACATTTGAAGCGTATTTAATTAATATTTGGTGGTGGTGATTTGTTTGCTATTTTCCCCCAAATTTGTGAAAATGCGACTGTGAGTTATCATTTGTTTTTTAATTATTGTTGGGCGAACATACAGAAATGTTAAATTATTTTACCAACCACAATTTGTTTAGAAAAAGTTGTTAAGTTTTTTTGGATTTTCAGTAATCCATTGAAGCAGATGTTGCTAAAATTGATGTGTTAACGATAAAGTATTTCGGTAAATACCGAATTTTACTTAAATGTAAATAAAACTTTATTGGTCTGTTAATCGATTTTTTTATTTTGAGGTTAGTTATTGAATAACCTCGAAAACTAAGAATACTTTCCTCTATTTAATTTTTTTATAGAAGTTACGTAATGTATAAATATTTCTCAAATTAAATCTACACAATTTAAATAACCCAAAAAGATGAAAATCGGTCACCTCTTCATGAACAGTTTCGCGCTACTATTCTACGAAATTTAACAGCACTTTATAAAAAACACATTTTTAAATTCTGTTTCTACTGAAATTGACATACGCGAAGATTGAAGTCAAAAAGAAAATATCTAACGGGTTTTTCACTTTTTCTTAATTATGGATATGAGCGAATGGCATGAATGAACATTCACAATAGGAATACAATACAGAAAAAAATCTTTAATATAAATATGCAGAAAATATTTTATGAAAATTAATTCTAAATATATGTTTTAAAACATTATAAGATGTTAAGTAATACAATGAAGTATAAAGAAAACATCTAACTATAACACAATCAGTGACAAATAAATATAATTAAAGAACTCTAAAAACAATAAATACTATTTAATTTACAAAATGGCCTACCTCATAGTTTTAGGGCGAATTTGTGAGTGTCGAAATATTTTCTTACGGGTCGCTTTGAATTTAGTAGTCTTTACGCTTATACTGTTAGTCATAATAAGTGAAGTGGAGTGGGAAGGTGTGAAATTTCAAACACTTGTAGGCTCTCATTTTCTTTTTTTGTTGCGACTGCTTTTATTAAAGTTAATTTCATTGTTAATACTCTGTATATATGTATGTAGACATATCAATCAATGCAATTGTTTTTCTTTTTTTTTTGGTTAATTTTTAATATTTTCAGTTTAACTATTAATATGCATTTTTTCGAAAAAATCTGTTTGTGATTATTGCTTGCAGTTAAACGCGTATTCGACATAACATTATTATAGTTTTTGAATTCTGGGAATGATAGCAGTTGTAGTGGTTCTATATAAGTGATAGATATATGTATGTACATATACATTTTAGTAGTATGTAGTAGCAGTAGTAGTTATGCTAGTCGAAGTTAAATTCAATCCTTAATCAATCAAGTTTCTTTGTTTATATATATTTTTTTATTTTTTATCATATCTGGAAGTAGATATAAAGCAACAATTTTTTTTCAGTAAACCAGTGAATTTTTGATTACGAAAGCGAAAAAAGTTAATAAACTCAAAATAAAATTACATGTGAAATTTGTGAATATTGGAAGCATAAGTAAATAAAAAAAGAATAATAAAACATATATTACGTGGAGACAAATTTTGAAAGAAAATTAAATTAGTTTTCACATAATCCAGCAAAGGTAAACTAAGGGATATAAGAATTGCAAGAATTTATTTTTATTTATTGCCACATTTAACAAATTATTCTTTCACTTAATTTATTTTGTGTTAGCCTTTGGTTAGGAAGCGGTACTTTATAGTGATCACTTAAAAAAAAAGTACACCTTAAAATATATATAATCTTCTAACTTAAGCACCGTGTAAAATGCACTAAATCTTGCACAAATTTTTTGTAGATTTCTACTAAATTTCGCACGAAATTTATGCACCCACGAGCAGTTTAGCATTTAAACCGGATAAAAATTATATTTATGTATATACAATTTTCCTACAACATACACACACCAATCAAAATTGAAATGAACAAATTAATATTTGATAACAATAAATTGGTGTTCACGAACTTACCTATTCTGTTGTTGTGGCGGTGCGGGCAAGGCTGGCAATTGTCTGCGATGCTGTCCACCACTACCGTGATGTCTGCTGTAATGACGTGGACGCACATCATCGTCATCATCAGCCGATTCAATGGTGATCATCTCTTGTGGACGCGCACCACGTACACCACTACGTGCCCGGTTGGTAAATTCACGATCGAAGTCCTCTGCATCATCTTCCTCTAAGTTTATAAACTCTTGACGCTCCTCTAACTGACCGGAACGCAAGTCTTGTTCTTTTTCAATAATATGCGCACGCTCCCCAATATGATGACCAATAGCCATTTTCTTCATGCCACGCCTTGAATCCTCAACGGTTTTACGTGTCTCACGTATGCCACCTGGTCCAGTTTTTGTACTAGTTGTTGCCTGATAAATTTGTGGGCGACCATCTGGACCCGAGGACATAGTAATCACTGAGCTGGAGCAATATGAGGCGCCGTTTGGTGAACCAATATCTAGACAAAAAATTATCATAGTTTGAGTTAAATATATGTACCAGTAAACGCTTAATTAAATGTGTAGAGATTGTGAACTCACCTGCACTGAGTAGTCTATTTATATTTGGCATTGCTGGAAAACCGAAAAGTCCACCCATTGGATTAGCGACATGTTGATTGGTACGCTCCATGAGCGCATTCTGTTGGAAGCCGGGGTCGAATGGTGCCAACATATTGAATGGATCGGGCATGAATGAGTTCATCAGACGATTCATCGAACGCATTTGCATGTTCATGGCATTCATGTGATTGCTGAAAATGTGCGAAAATTAGCTAATTAAAGGGTTGTTCAAAAAAATAAATCAACAAAAACAGCATACGAATGTGACCGTCGTCGTGCGCCGGCAGGCATTTTCACAAACGAAATTTTTATTCCAAAAAATAAGTAAATTATATTAAACAAAGCGCCCAAAACAAAATTACTTCTCAAAAAAATTCCTTTTTTTATTTAAATAAAAATACAAAGTTACTGAGTTAACGGTAAGGTTTTCAAAGTTTGGTATTTTAAACAATAATTTTCAACTATACATATTTTAATTAAGAGAAATTCTAAATTTATTGCATTTGCTATGTTACATACCCTCACTAAAAAAAAAAAATTATAAAAATCGAATAGGCTAGCAAATTGTGATGATGTCACTAATAGTTTTGTTTAATTCTTTTTTTTACACTTATTTTTTGGTGCCTATACATATATGCACACATATACATATGTCCATGTTTTTAAGATAAGAATCATTTTAAATGCAATTACAGCTAGGATTGGCAGAAAAAGATATTGAAAAGTATTCCGTGAAATCTGCACGAAGGAGTGCAGAAATTAAACAGTGTATAATTCATGAGTCAATCAAGCTCATCAGATTAGACAAATATTGATAGGATTTCTATAAATATAACTTAAATAACACAGTGTTACTAACTATTTTCACATCTACGAACAGTAAAAATTAAAAATGGTAGCTATTTTGAACACTTTTTTTTTAAATATTGAATGTTATTAGTAAAAATATTATATTATTGGTAGCCTAGGATGAAATGTTTTAAAAACATCTAATAGTACTTGCTTTAATAATTACTAACCCAAATACTACTAATACGTTTTTTCATGCCACTGTGAAAAACTCAGTAGTCCGTAACTATCATAGAAACCTTAGTGCTCCCTATTATGGCAATTAGCTTATTTTAAATCAAAGAATGAAAACATTACTTTACTAATTCGTAATAAAAATATTGATGTGTAATTGCTTAGAAATCTCTAGAGTATAAAATATGTAAGGGGTGAATATATACATGAGGAAATAACTACAATGCTACGGAAAGCGACAGGAAAATAATATTTATCGATTTTTCATTTGTAAGATTGTTGTTGCAATTTCACTCTAGTTAACGTCACCGTTGACGTACATATACATACATATGGATACAAATACATATAGGTGTACATGGCATATAAAACCGTAATTGATTAAAGGAGAATCCGTTCACCGAAAATAGAAACAAAAACGCAACTAAAATGCATGGATATCAACATAAAACCTCAATTAAACAAACTTAATAAACGACATAAAATTGCAGACCACTTGTTATATATTTCGAAGAGTAGTCAATTCCTTAATAATTTTCACTTCAAGAAGCTGTTTGTATGTATTACGTACATACTCAATCGTGCGCACTAAAACTTCTTAAATTCGATGTTCATCTCCCGTGACAGCTTGTAGTGAAAAAATTAAATTTTTCTGAAATATCTTATTTCTAAGGTTTTTTATTTATAAAAAAACTATTTTACACTCCCTGGTCGCGTAATTTTTTCCACAATGCATAACAATCACCTTCAAACATATGCGTACACATGTTTTTGTAGTAAAGACGAAATATTTTTTTTGCCTTCGGCAATAGCGGAGCACCCAGCGACGAGTTGTTGCAGCAGAATCACAAACTTACCCCATAAAAAGGTCATCATCGAAATCTCCCATTAATGAGCCGAATAGCGACATTTTGTTATGATTTTTTTATTTGCAATATGTTTCGAAGTGTTATTCCAAATAACTAGCGGTTTTTAAGCAATTAAAGGTGTTGGGAATCAATTAAAACACACAATTTTCAGCACTTGATTGTAAAACGCGTCTTCACTTTTCAATGCTTCGTTTAAAATTCGACAAATTTCCTTCCCTTTGTGCCGAACACGAATCAGGTGTGTGTTTGTGTAGCCAGCCACAGGGTTGCACCTAAAGTTTTGTTTGGGTTGGCCGTTAGCATGAGTTTCGGAAATTAGCTAAACGTTATACTTATATTAAGCATAACTATTTATTAGATACATATAAACTTAATATAATTGATACAGCAACTAAAATAGTAATATATGTGTTATTCAAGAACTTTTTAAAACTCTTCTAATCAAATCTAAAAAATCAGATGTTTTCTTCTATGAAATTTGAAATTAAGCAACAGCAACCCTGAAAATTGGACTGCGTTTGTAATAGCTCAAAGATACGTCAGTTTGTGGTATGACAGAGACAACTATAGTATTGTTAAGTTAAAATTGTCAGCGCATTCGAATTTTCCCGAAACATTTAGCTTCCACAATTTCGATAAATGTCGAAATGCATATAGGAACAGCAAGTACAGTAAAAACCCTTCCATATATACACATAGATGTTTGAAAAACTATATCGCCCATAGCAAGTTTAACAAAAGTGTTACTTATTAGTACGAACTCCAATAATACACAATGTTAGGTTAAACTGGCTTAGCCTGGTATACTAATGAGCATCGTAAAGATCAGTATTGTTCCATGCCAGACGTAGTGACGTTACATAGTCCATTAGAAGTAGTCCTCCTTCATGATGCTATCGCTTGAAGCGCTCACTATGCATACCTCTTCCAGTGTCTCATACCGTGGATCCCTCAAATGTTGAAGCGTTGCCTTACTAATGCAGGATAAATGCCGAAGAGATGCGCCATTGTTTCCATGGTGACTTACTATTGACATTTCCAGCAGTCATCTCGAGCTATCAAACTGTGACTAGTGAGTTTTCCAACCCTATTCGTACAGACCATTCCATCACGAGTGGCTTGCTTTGCACATGACTTTTCCAGTTTTGCATACGGTAGGATCATTTAATCACGTTTTGACATTCTTTTCTATGCTTCTATCCAGATCGTCGGGAAGATAAGCCATGGATACAATGTCAGTCAGGTTTTCGAATGACAGCCATATACAACTCTTGGCAATATCATATACTATTTTCTTGTTAACAATGCCTTTGTGAACAGGGATCCAGTAAAAGTGAAGTCCTGACGTCGCTTACCATTACTGCCCAGCTTCTCAAGATGTGCGAAACGAGGTTATTGCCTTATTGCTTGGCTGACTATGCAGACCTTAACTTTGGTATTGCCTGCTGATGTATTAAAGGCTGGCTTCCTCGGTTTTCTTATAACAAAAACCTCTGCTTAGAATAGACCACAGTGGTCCAGCAGCTTAAAAGGGTACGCGGTGATTTGAATCTGGTCAAGATCAGTTTAGATATAACAAACCCTTACCAAATTTATGCGAACTTCTCCAAAACATTTTCAGCACCAATTTAGAACCAGCATTTCCGGATACTAGTCTATTGAGTTGTATTAACACAATGGCGAAATTTACTTTCAAACGTACACACCCTGACCAAACCTTATTCCACTTTTTTTTGGGATTGGGTAGATAAATACTTATATAGTACGTATACATATGTATATTCATATGATTTCTTATCTATATACAGGTGTGTCTTGCTTTAAATAAGTGGTCATTAACATTTTTTCAATTATGAAAGTGAAAATCTTGATCTAGATCGTTATCGAACGCTGAAAGCTTTGACCTCTCGCCTGAAGTGATTGCCTATGACGGGCGCCCCTGCACGGACAGAGATAATACCAACTTTTATTAGGTTTTAATTGCTTGTTGTAATGCAATTGATAACGAA
Source organism: Bactrocera dorsalis (assembly GCF_023373825.1). NCBI lineage: Eukaryota > Metazoa > Arthropoda > Insecta > Diptera > Tephritidae > Bactrocera > Bactrocera dorsalis. The sequence continues at coordinate 5,049,751 of NC_064305.1, read as the reverse complement.
ATTTGTAAGTCACTTATTTGCTTATGCCGCCTATTACGATAAATTGGATATAAAAGCCCGATGCACAAACAATAATGACAGTCAAAAGCGTGATAACTCATACCAAAGTATTTGCAGAAAGTAGTACGCTTAAACACTTAGCATGTGCCATCCATTTATTATATTGCTAGGATTCTACGTAGTCATTACGAATGGTGCAACGTCGGTCAACCGACTTTATCCATTGGATGGACGCATCGTCGGCGGCACGAATACCAATATAAAGGAGCACCCATACCAAGTTTCACTACTCAAATACGGTTCACATACCTGTGGTGGTTCAATATTGAATACCGGTAACAATAAAACCAATGGATTTTTCGTGATCACAGCTGCACATTGTGTTACACCCTACACGCCACAAAATTACGCTGTAAAATTCGGCATAACCTCGCTATATCAACTCAGTCCAATAGCGCTCGTCGATGTGATTGTACGACATGAGAACTACAACCCACTCACCTCCGACTATGACATTGCCTTGATTAAGCTACGAAATCAAATACCGTTCAGTAGCTCGACGCAACCGATACGTATGTCCAGCATAAGTCCGGCGGATGGCACAGCTGCTGTTGTCACCGGTTGGGGCAGCACCAGTGAGGGTGGATCATTATCCCCCACATTGCAAGCAGTCACTGTGAAGGTGGTGGATCCCATTGTATGTGCAACTGAGTATGCGCCTTATGGTGTCATAACGGAACGCATGCTATGTGCTGGTGTGCCTCAAGGTGGGAAGGACTCATGTCAGGGTGACTCTGGTGGGCCATTGGTGGCCGATGGGGTACAAATCGGTATTGTTTCTTGGGGTCTTGGTTGTGCCAAACCGGGTTTTCCGGGTGTTTACTCTAGAGTGCCAAGTTTATATTCTTGGATACAAAAAAATGTTAAGATACTAGAAGCCCTATAGTAATATGTATAATAAAATAGAATGTTTACAATAAAAATAAAACAATTTGTTTGCTTTTTAATCGCTGGAGTTAAGCTACTATGATTAAGTAAACTCGCTTATGGTGGTGACAAACTCAAGTGTACGGAGCTCCTTATGTCAATAATTGTGTTATCTTTAACTTTCCATTTAACCATAAAGCTTCTCTTTTCGCTTGCCCTCCAGCAATGAGTTCTAGACTTTTGTTTAAACAAGCTGCACACTTGTGATATCTGGTAATTAACCAGAACAAGCCGAAGTATTAACGATTGCAAAGGGATGATTTTGTTAGTGGAAGATCATAACTGTTCATGAAATTGATGAATATGACAATCGACAAAATCGAAGTAATTCAACGGATCAACTTGATTCAAACTGTCTAATACTCCTAATATACTTGGAAGCAACCGAAGAGAGAATCTAAAGTGATCTTGGAGCATGAGATGAGCATGCTCGATATACTGCTGAGAGACAACACTATTCAGTGGTACGCTGACGACTCGAAAACACTGGAAGGCAATGGAGCAGGCATTGAGAGATCGCATACCAAATTATCCTTATTATTATCGTATTCCGAGCATCTTTCAAGCACAAGTCTTTGCTATAAATCAGTGTGTTGAACTCAATCTCCACCGCACTATCACAACTAGCGTATTGCTATTCTTAGCGACAGTCAAGCGACACTAAAACCGATCTCAGCGTATGGGGTGAAATCGCTTCTAGTAGAGAAGTGTATAGGAAGACTGAACCGCCTAACAGGGTGCAACCGGGTACACCTAATCTGGGTGCTGGGGCATAAATGGGTAGCCGGAAATGAGCTAGCCGACAAACTAGCCAGCTATGAGGCAGCGTCCAAGATAACGGAGCCAGAACCATGTATCGCAGTTGGGTCCCACACTCTTAAGAAGCTGCTCACCTCCGTCACGCTGAGCAGGCTCCTGGAACTGATTAGAATGCAGGAACTTGGTGACTATATGTGATGTAGGGGAGGGCAAATAGACTGTTGATCATAGCGCATTACCTCAATCTTTAATCTCTATCTATCTATCTGTGTCGCGTACGCTCTGAAAGTACCAAACGGATACAAATTTTCGAAAATATCTGTAAGAAATGTTGAGCACAATTTATTATTTTTATTTCTAGTAACTCCTTCACCAATAAACTGGCATAAATAATAATAAAATATTAAAAAAAAAAAAAACATTTTTATCACAATATAGTAAGGTTAGTAATATAGTATCGATATTAAGTAAATATATATATTATTTGGAATGTTATTGCGTTTGTATGTATATTTGTTCACTGGCTTTTGTTCGTTCATCCTTTGTTCGATTGTATTTAGTTATGCGTTTCTTTATATAATACTCCCTCTACGTCTTATCATCTCACAAATACTCTGCCGCTTGCTGTTCAATCCAGTCAGCATGATAGGATACACTGGCATACACGCCGGGATAGTCCTGAGCACAACCAATGCCCCAAGAAACTATACCGGTCAGTTTGCCATCAACTACAAGTGGACCGCCCGAGTCTCCTTGGCAAGTGTCTTTGCCACCATTCTCAGCGCCCGCACATATCATTTCCTCGGTGATGACATAACTCTTCGAGGCATATTGCACACCACATTGCAGCGTATCGACAATTTGCAATTCGACTGCATGCAACACATTGGTCATTTGTAGTGCCTCCTCATCGTTCTTACCCCAACCGGTAGCGATGGCGTGTGCACCCACCTCGGCCAAAGATCGTGCCAATTGAATGGGTTGTACGTTGGCGTCATATATCAAAGACTCTTTCAAAATTATTAAGCCCACATCATTGGTGTGCGTCTTTTTCACATAACCGCTGTGATAGATTAGTTTCTGCGCAGCCACACCCTGCTCCGACTGATCGGCGATCGTGGATGAGCCCGCAACGACACGTATTGTCGAAGCGTAACGTCCTTTCAGACAATGCGCCGCCGTAACAATGACACGTGGTGCATAAATGGAACCGCCGCAAATGTGTATGAGCACAGAAGAGTCGAGCCGTATGGATACTTGGTAAGGATACTGCGTTATATCTGCCTGTTGGCCGCCCACAATGCGTCCTTCCGGTTGAAACGACAATTTGGCAGAAATAGAATTTAGTGCAGGCGCTGGTATAGCGCCGGCTTGTAGGCCTAAAAAGCAAAAGCTGGCCGGAATGAGTAGCCGAAGTGCAAAACTCATGGTTTATGTGTAATCCTTTTTGAAATGAAGCCGTAAGCGATGTGTCTTAGACGAAATATATTAACACTTTGATAGCGCCTCTAAAGTGTTTATCTGCTTTTATACCAATTATGTTGGCTGACTAAAGTGCGAGCCGAGTGCGGCACTAAAAAGTTCTCTTGCATTCTGGTAAAGCCAAATTGCTGTGTCATAATGTTATACTATGTTTACCACCTTAACAGTTATCTTTGTTTGACACCAAATAAAAAAAAGGACAGAATTTCAAATAAGTTTAAGGTTAAGAAGGTAGGTGTGTGATTTGCTGATAAGAAAGACCCTTGGCCCGACCTTCCCCACAACAGCTGTTTTCTATTTTTCACTGGCGGTGTTTTTTACGTAGCGGTTCCCAAACCCAACGCACAACCCTGGGGATAGATGTTTTGTCTTCTCACTTTGGCTCACCTTCAAACGTATGTTTTTTGGCTGCCCAGAGTATACTTGGTCTAAGACCGGAAGTCGTGAGCTGCTTGAGCCATTTATAAAAGAATCGTTTCTGGCTACACCCAAGTGAATGGAAAGGAAGAATGTCTGGTCAATCTGATACAATCTCTTTTACTACTTTAACTGGAGACTGATGAACAAGAGATACCGCCTACTGGATTTAAAATTTCTTCTTCCCTGCTTAAGGTGCAGCAATTCTTCTTACTCCTTCAGCCTAATGCTTATCTGCTAAATATCATCCTGCAAATTTTGGCTCATCAATTTGACTTTCGTTAAACCCATCGACCAACCTCCCATCGAACCGATTGAATTTATGGCATTTTAAGCAGATAACACTGCAGAAATTATTCCATAATAAAAATATTATAACGACATTAAAAAGTACTTGAAAATATTTGCGAGATAATACTGATATCGTCGGTAAAAATGCAACGATAAAATTAGACAGAATTTTTTTAAAGAAAACATATACTCGTATGAGTAGGTAGCCACAATAATGTCCATATTTATATCCATAATAAAATTTCGGTAGTCTTTATGGCCAAGTTAGCGCTAAATAGGCAATAACTATTTAGGTATATAGTATAACTAAACATTTCTGTCAGCCGTGGCTAGTTGTTGTTCGAAATGAAGATTAGCATAATACAGGACTTGTCCGGAAAGTAATAGAACTGATTTTCTTCCGCGACGACTGTACTTCAGAGCGTGCGCGCAACGACTGGGTTCGGTAGAGGGCGTTCCTAGCTAACGAACGAGCGGCTGGGCAATCAGAACAAACATTTTCACGCGACGTGTTGCTGTGAGTGGTGCAAGCCTAACTGTTTTACGCGGAAGTCCTCAATACACTCTTACGAAGAAGGGTCAATCGTCCGACACGTGTCCAGCACCTCGGCTCTCAAGACTATTCCGGAGAATGGCTTCCGTGACGCCTTCAATGCTTGGAAATCGCGCTGGCAGCGCAGCATCGGCGCAGACGGAGTATATTTTGAAAGTTTTTAAAGAATTGTAACGATTAGTTCAATAAATTTTTTTAAATCGACTCAGTCCAATTACTTTCCGGACAAACCCTGTACGCCTGCGATCATCTGGTACTAACTGAAATCTTTGAGTTAACTTTCCAAAATCTAAATGCTTATATGCTTTGCCGTGGTTAAATTAAAAATAATAAGAGATCACGTGAATGGATTTCATTATAGATTTCGTATAGAATTACATAGCAACTATTAATATCTGAGGAATGATTGATTACCCTAAGTAGATTCCCACAGAAGGAATGGTCACTTATCTCAAATAAATTTGATTATGCTGAAGTGTTTTTAAAGAACATTAGTGTGGGGAATATGCACGATGCCTATGTGCTATCAGCCTCACGTTTTCAGTTTAGTGTATAAGAACTATGACAAACGTTTTACAGTAATTTCACTAATCAACACGATAATGATTCATGATACTTCAAAATTATTATGAAAAAGTACAAATAGATAACGGTATGAGGTAGATCGCGTGATTAGTTATTAACGGATCTGAAGTTCAATTTACTTTTCATTCTGTACTCGTCACGTTAGAGCGTGTTTTAGTGAAAAATATTCCAAAGAATTTGGATATGATTGAAATGTGTTTGCATGTACTATATCAACCTTAAGCTTGAGCTATGGTGAGACCTAAAACTTTACGGCCAACTTTGTCAGGTGTAAGTGTAATCTTTTAATCATTTAACTAGAGTGGATTGTCTATTGGCGTCTTGTGTTCTGTCACTTCTTTAGCACTGGTCGCTAACAAGTTCCTCTGCAACTCCGAGGTCTTTCTGGCCTAGAGTAGAACCTAGAGTAGAGTAGAACGCAAAAGAACTACTGAATTACTTGCCCTGAGCAAAGTTCATCTTGCCGCAATTCTAGGACACTTTCCGGTAGGTATTCATGCGATAAGGCTTAAAATCTCGGATGCTAGATGTCAAAATTGTATGGAAAAAGGTTATGTAAACCAGATCTTTCCAAGACTATCGCTGAAACTGTGGCGAACCTTAAGACATAGCCGAAACTGACTTTAGCCGTCTCAAAAAATTTGCGAAAGGCGCTTTGTCGACCTGTAAGGGTGCTATGATTCAGTATTTAGGAGGTACCAGAAAGGACCGGCGTCTAAGCTGTACAAGTGAGATCCTTCTTAATATCAACCTTTTAATTTAACCTATCCAGACTATCTACCTCAAACGCATTCTATCTGTGAGAAAATATGCATCTTCGGCCAGGGAAAATAGAACTATGTCTTTGCATTAGGTAATACGACTAAGCGCCTCACATCGAAATTAGTTCAATAAATCTCATGCCTCGTTAAAGCTTTCGAGCGTTTTCTCTACTCATGTTTTCATGACATCTAGACAACCCGAGAATGTTAATGAATTTCAGATTCTCTGATATAACGATCACTTCTATTACTACCGCGCCTAAAGGTATGCTTTCTTTCCCATAAATTCTTAATGAGTGGGTTTGAATGGAGAAATTACTCGGAAATTCTATAGAAAATGCTATCTCTAAACAAATACATGCCCACATACACATATATAAGGGTTTTTCTAGCTTAAATCTAATCGAATGCTTAATCATGCTACTTTATTAACTATTCCTCTGTAATTATTGATAAGACCTCGAAATAATGTGTTAGCCGCTTGTGCACGTAAATTTTTCTACAAGGCATTGATTTACTACATCAACAGATTAGCTTTCGACATTTCTCGTGGCCAGACGACGCACAAAATTCGTGCAGCTTATCGCCGAATATAAGTGCTGGATAAGCGTGGCGCTGCTTATTCCGCTTTAATCCTGCGCTTAGCGAAAATGTTACGGTACATAACGCTCGTCGTGCTATTTACCATCGTCAGCTTTAGTGCTCGCACCAATGCCGACACCAACGCGTTGCTGAACAATGGACGCATCGTAGGTGGCTCCAATGCTGATATACGTCAATTTCCGCATCAGGTGTCACTGCGCTACAAGGGATCGCACTTCTGTGGTGGCACTATCTACTTGTCGAACGTCATCGTGACAGCCACGCATTGTGTGTCTGATGAGGACGCTACGGGTTTAACCATAGTCGCTGGCTCAACAACACTTCTTGAGACTCCCGCCGTCGAAGTGGCGGTTGTGAAAGTTATAATCCATGAAAAATATAATTTAATCAACGATTATGATGTGGCTATTTTAGTATTGGAGAGTAATTTGACATTCAGCGAGTCTATTCAACCCATCGCATTGGCCAAGGAGCGTCCACCGACAGGCACTGAGGTGACCGTCACCGGTTGGGGTACACTCGAAGAAGGCGGCGCCTATTTGAGTAATCAATTGCAGCAGGTGCAGGTTAATTTGGCGGACCAGACAAAATGTCGCAGGACGTATTTTTATCTTGTGACGAGCCGTATGCTGTGCGCTAATGTGGAGGGTGGCGGTAAGGATTCTTGCCAAGGTGATTCGGGTGGTCCACTGATTTTTGGCAATGAATTGTTGGGCATTGTTTCATGGGGTTCTGGCTGTGCGAGCAGCACATACCCGGGTGTGTACGCATCGGTACCCGATTTATGTGACTGGATCGAGGCGACGGCCAATGAATATGCGAACTCTGTTAGTGAAATTGAGCGACCTTCACATTTGTAAATATAGTTCAACCTTTGGACTTACTACTTGAGATAAAAGTGTGATTATTTATGATTTCGCTTATTTATAACACAACCGATTATCGGAAATGTTAAATAGTCTATAAATATAGCAAAGTCATACGTATAAGTTCCATCTGTATACGTAATAAGTATTAAATATTGGCCTTTTATTTCATCAGTCAGATCTTGGATGAAGAAGATGGTGGTTTGCGTTAAGTTTCAAGGGATTTCTAAAAACTAACTTAATTTCAAGTATTCTCTAGTATATTCTTCCAACCGTAGTTCGGTTTAGATGAAGGTCTGCTGTATTCAGTTTAGAAAAAGTATCAAAGGATGTTGTATCTTAGGTACCTTAGAGGATTTATTACCCCCTAAGCTTCCGTCGGTAGCGATCAGAAAAGTTTGAAAATCTAGATTATTATTATAAGATTTCGATTTCGATCAGTAGCGCTTAGGAACTTTAGCTCTGGGAGGATCAGAAGCAAGTAGGCTCACATAGGACATGAGTTCAGAGATATGGAGTCACCATAACTCAATTGGAACTTTCCTGTTATTAGCTAGATAGTCTCTGTTATTGCTTGAAATCATTAAAAGCTAAATGTAAGGATTAAAATTTTATTTTTTCAGAATACAAAAAAGTTACATACAAAACTTTAAATGGACAGCTTTTATAACAGAATTTAAGTGACGCATTTTCTTCAATTGTCCGTTCTATGTAAATGTTCTCTTATGACTGCGCCTTCTGCAATTCCTCTACAATCCATGACTTAAGACTGGCCACATCGGTGTAAACACTGGGATAACTTGGACGCGCACAACCATAACCCCACGATACTAAGCCCACCAATTGTCCTTCATACAGCAAAGGTCCGCCAGTATCGCCTTGGCATACATCCTGACCGCCGGTCTTCACATATCCTGCACAAATCATACGCGCGGTGACCTCACCGGAACCATAAATCGAAACACACTCTGCGCGACTGACTATTGGCACTTTTGTCTCTTCTAAATTATCGGAGGATGGACCGAATTCCTCACGATAGCCCCAACCGACCACCGTTGCCAAACGGTTTACAGCAGGCCATTGCTCACGTATATTAATTGAACGCAACGCAGGGTGGATAGCGTTCAATTCAAAAGGCAAATCCACAAATATCAAACCAATGTCGTAATCAGCAGTACGTGTAGAAAATTGCGGATGTTCGATCCACTTGGTAGCTGGATATACTTTGCCAACACCGCCAGTGCGCTGATTGCCGGCAGCGACGATCATAACACGATCCGTTTCGATTTCACGAACACACTGTGCGGCGGTAAGCACTGCCTTCTCCGTAATTATAACACCCGCGCATTTGTGCCAATACGCGCCGTCGGCCGGCAAGCGGTAGCGTATGGAAACGAGATAGGGATGCTTGATGATGTTCACTTCATGGCCGCCAATGATGGCGGGTTGTATTCCAAAGGATGCAGTAGCCGCCAAGCAGCAAGTAAGCAAGAGCCAAAGCTTGATAGCGAAACTTTTACACTGCATGGCGATTTATTTCGAACCTATTTTTCAAAACGCACTGAAAGCGACTATTATTTACTAAACTATACTGTGTGGTCTAAATTTGCGGATTATCTTATTTTATTAATGTGTTTTTTGTGATAAGTTAAAATGATAAGCTGTTTATTGAGCTTTTCTGATCTTTATTGATTACGTTTAATGGAGCGATATGGTTAGAGTTCATTTTCATTTTTTAGTGGTTAATCTTTAATCGAAAAAATAAACATTGAGTTTAAGCTTTGTATCAACACCACCAAGTTTTGTTCACTGCATGCCGATAGAAAGCTTTTCACTTCCAGTAAAGCTTATTTAGATCACCAGTGCTACCCATTTGCTGTAAAAGCTGCTGTATAATAAGTAGCTTTTTTTAAGGGCCAACTTAAGCTGAAACAAACTACTTTGTTAATTAAGAGACCCTTTGCCAGATGTTATTGGTCTCAACAGTGCTTTCTTGATAGATGTTATTGGTCTCAGCAGGGTTCCCTTTATAACTGTAGGTGTTTTTTTTTATTAATTTTTTGCAATTTTGAAACAAGCATTCTTTTGCTAAGTTTATATTGAACACAAAATGAACAAATCGTTATTAGTTCAAGCCAATGTGTCTGTCCGAATTTCGAAGAGTGAGATGTTGAATAGATTGAGCATTATTTCGACTGTGTGATTGACAATTTTAATATGATGCTGATAGATTGTGATTATCAGATTTCTTCAGTTTCGGACTATTTCCGATTTCTTCGAATCTCTCGCCAGGAAAGTCTTTCAATATCAGAAGAGATTATGTAGCTTTAAGAAATCATTACCGAGTTTTCTAAGATAGGCTTATCATTTACTTATTTAGATCAATAGAGGTCACTATGTTGAGTGTGTACTTTGAAGCCACTCTACCGTTCATTAACATCAAAAGCTTAGTATTATTGTATATACATACTTTATCCAGAAAGTAATAGAACTGAGTCGATTTAAAAAATGTATTGAGCCAGTCGTTACAATTCTGTAAAAACTTTCAAAATGGACTCCTTCTACGTCGATGAAGCACTTCCAGCCCAATTTCTAAGCATTGAAGGCGTCACTGAAGGTATTCTCCGAAATAACCTTGAGAGCCGAGGTGCATGCTGCTTGGATCTCCTCTGTCGTCTCAAAATGCTATCATTTCATCGGCCTTTTCAGGCCAAGAAACAAAAAAAGTCCGGAGGGCCACATCTTCACAATAAAGGCGGTGTGAGCCGGCGTGTTGTCGTGGTGCAACTTCCAATCGGCTGCAATGTCTTGTCGGGCCCGATTGACCCTTCGTTTGAGTCTCTTGAGGACTTCCACGTAAAACTTGTCGTTGAAGATTTGTCCAGAAGGAACAAATTCATGGCGAACGATGCCTTTGATGTCAAAAAAGGCAATGAGCGTCGTTATCACTTTGGATTAGCTCATTCATCAGCGGAAGAAACCCAGTCCTATTACTTTCTGTGTATTTATTTATATAAAAATGACCAGAGTGACGCTAAGTCGATTTAGTTGATCCGTCCCGTCCGTCTAACTATCTGTCTTTTGCACACGTTCTTTTCTCCTCTAGAAGCCGCTCGTTTGTCGCCATTGTCGGACCACTATTAGATATAGCTGTCTTACGCGTTCCCACGAGAGTTGGATCTACGTGACCGGAACCGACCCGACTGTTATCCGACCAAGGACTGTTAACTGGGCAGAATTTTGCCGTTACAACAACAACAACACAGCTGCCATATAAACTGAATGATCGGGATCGAGTGTTTGGATGGACGTTGTTTTTACTTCGGCATGGGTTATTGTCCAAGGCAACGGTGCAATTTTCGAAGAATTTTTTCAGATCGGAATACCACCCTCTGATTTGTGAAGGGTATTTTAACTTCGGTGCAACCGAACTTGTGGTTTTTTCTTCGTTTTTACCGGATCATACGTGTATTTGTTAAATACATACATATATTCGATTGATTTTAAAGTTGCTTATCTCAAATATCGGTGAAATATCAAACAGCTTATCTGTAAATTATATAAGCACATGTAGTTTATTGTATTTTCTAAGTATTGTATTCAATTGGCAAACCAGTTACTCATTTTCTTGTTCGTAAAAGTCAATACTAACATAATAACAATGTTGAAATTACATATTATTTATTGTTATTTACTATTACAATGGCACAATCGCTTCTCTGCTAATCCACTCATTGAAATGCACCAAATTTGTATAAACTCCTGGGTAACCCACACGTCCACAACCATTACCCCACGATACCAAACCTACAGCCGTGCCGTTCGAAACAAGCGCGCTACCCGCGTCACCCAGGCACGCGTCCACGGCAACACCATTTACACTTGCGCCACCGGCGCACAACATGGCCGCGCTAATGCGCCCAGCGCCATAAGCTTCTTTGCACTGCGCAGTGTCCACTATGCGCACATTGGCCTCGTGCAATTGCTCCTCATACTCTGCATACTCGGCCGCTGCGCCCCAACCAGCCACTGTAGCCGCGCTGCCAGCTGCGGGCAAAGTCTCGGCCAGTTTGATCGGATTAATCACCTTCACGTTTTGGCTGGTGAGCGAAAATTCCAAGCGCAACAGGGCCAAATCGTTATCGATGAACCAAATATCGAAATCCGGATGTATTGCAATTGATTTGACGAGGTAAACATAACCGTCACTTTGTGAACGATAACTGCTGCCGGCTACAATCAACAATTGTTGACGCTCCAAGCCGATGACGCAACGCGCGGTAGTCAACACGACATCCTCGGAATATATTGTGCCGGAACAACGGTGACTGAAGGGTGTGGAAGCATTGCGCTTGTAGCGTATGGATACTAAATGTGGTGCGCTAGCGATGTCCACCGTCTCACCGCCAACAATGCGTCCTTGTGGTGTGGCGTAGACCGTTAACGTGATTGAGGCACAGAGCGCCAAAAGAAAAAGTTGTAGCGCGTTGTTAAGAAGTAATGCCATTGTTTTCTTGTGCGTCCGTAATGCAACGAAATCGAACTTGTACTGTGCCCCGTGGCCTAAAAAATTGTATAGCTGACTAATTTTATGTTATTCCGATAATATTTAAACTTATCGTATATTTTTGAAAAATCATATGTGATAACGCACTTCTTTGCTAACACTTGAATTTAACTATTTTTCCGTTGTTAGTATTTGTCATATCTAGTCATGTACGAGTATATGTATGTCGTAAATTATACAATCGTTTGACGTGCATATTAGTTTTGACCAATGGGGAAATTCGCGAGATAGTTAAAACGATAATTATCGTTGGAATTATTGAGAAAGAGCTCTACATGCTACACAAATATAAATAAAACTGGGTCAGCGTTTTTGTAGATTTTTTCTCCTTTTAATGCAGCCTTTCGAAATATACAGCAGGCTGTGGGACTCCGTATTGACAGCTAAAGCTTTGCGAGATGTTTTAACGAGCTTTACCACCTAAAATGTTGTGAACATACTTCTTCTTCTTCTTCTTTTTTGGAGATTCCAAGTGTCGCCTGGTCCTTCTCTACCTGGTCTTTCCAACGGAGTGAAGGTCTTCCGCTTCCTTTACTTTTCCCGGCGGATATTGCACAGAATACTTTCAGAGCTGGAGTGTTTTCGTCCATTCGGACGACAAGATCTAGCCAGCGTAGTCGCTGTCTCTTGATTCGCTGAACAAAGTTGTCGTATATCTCGTACAGCCCAATGTTCCATCGGTCTTTCCGACGGAGTGGAGATCTTTCTCTTCTTTTGCTTTCCCAGGCGGTTACTGCGTCGAACACTCTTAGAGCCGGAGCGTTTTCATCCATTCGGACGACCTGTCTTAGCCAGCGTAGTCACTGTCGATTATTTCGTTGAACTACCTGTATGCCAATGTCGCCGTATATCTCGTACAACTTATTGTTCCAACGACGGTGGTATTCACCGATGCCAATGCGCAAATGACCATAAATCTTCCGCAGAACCTTTTTCTCGGAAACTTCTAACTCCGACTCATCAGATGTTGTCATTGTCTATGCCTCTGCACCATATAGTAGGCCGGGGATGATGAGTGACTTGTAGAGTGTGATCTTTGTCCGTCGAGAGAGAACTGTACTTCCCAATTGTCCACTCAGTCCGAAGTAACACCTGTTTGCAAGAGTTATTCTGCGTTGAATTTCGATGCTGACGTTTTTGTTGGTGTTAATTTTGGTTCCAAGATAGATGAAATTATCTACGAACATATTTACCTACGTATATCTCAGACCTATGAGGGGTGCTAAAAACGTTGTGATTTACCTTAAGGAACGACCGTCATTAGACTCCTTTCTGGAACTCATGATGCATATACTTATACCTAGCTTGGTGGTGTCTGTCGCATTTCATAGAAGAACGTATCCCTTTATTGTTTCAGATAGCTTGATTTCGCACCACAATACGTTTTCAAAATCAATTCCGAGTAAATCGTTCAAATATTTAAGTTCGATCATGAGACAATTTGTGATTCGAGTAGGATTCCAGAACGTTGAAGAAATCACCATAATTATTAAAACTTCCGCTTTTGTATGCGGCATAGAATTTCCTTAAAATTACGGATCTATTCTAATTATATTAACCATTGTACTATTGAAAACAAGAATAGATACGAATGATTTGCCCTAAAGGGCATTTTAAAAACTATTTATTATTTTATAGTATAACGGTTGTACAATACGTGCCCGCTTCTTATCAACAGTAGCGGCAATAAAGACGCGATCAACTACCATAAACATATGTATGTACTGATAATCATTTCTGATATGAATAATCATTTATGTACCCTCAATTAAATGAATATTAATTTTTGATAAACAGTATTGCCATATTGATAAAAAAAATTAGTCTAGACATTATAGAATACTTAAGGTTTCGATTAATTATGCTTGCTTTATATTGCCGTTAAAAAAAAGCCTGCACTTTCAATTATTTCTTTCAACCAAGCTATTTGTACCTACGCGCTCAAATGTAGGCAACGAAAGTCATAACAGCTACAAAAGACGAGAAAACCAATAAACGCACAGAATAAAACAAAAACTATTACACAATACATTGATACGTGAAAGTACTATTTATTAGCATAAAGTCTGAAGCATTAGTACAACAACGTAGACTCCACTGCAGCAATCTTTTCATCCAACCACGACCGCAAATGCGTTACATTGGCATAAACGCCTGGAGCATTTGCCCTTGCACAGCCACTACCCCATGACACCACACCGGCCAACTTGCCGTCAACCAATAAGGGACCACCAGAATCACCCTGGCACGCATCCTTACCACCAACGCCGCGTACGCCCGCACACAACATAGCATCGGAAATTAGTGAGTTCCTGTAATCCTGTTGACATATCTCATTGCTGACAATCGGCACTTTGACTTCTTGTAATAGATCTGGACTGACACCGCCCTCTGTGAGCGTGCCCCAACCGGTAACAACGGAGATAGCGCCATTCGCTGAGGGCTTGTCCGCCAACGGTATTGCTTTAATTGTGACATTATTAATCGGCAACGGTGCACCGAGTACTATCAACGCAATATCATTGTTATACGTGCTTGGAGTGTATTGTTCATGCATAATGATCTCCTTGACGGGCACAACTACACCGTTGACACTACGTTTCTCATTGGCACCGGCGACAATTTGATATTGACTCGCCACTTTACCGATCACGCAATGAGCTGCTGTCACGACCAGGTACTTGGAGTAAATGGAACCGCCACAATTATGTGTATAACTGTTTTGCGGTGTGAGTATACCCTTATAACGCATACTAACTTGATGCGGATGCGCTGTGATGTCAACAGTGTAACCGCCAACGATGCGTCCATCCAACGCAGCGCTAATCCCTTCTTCGGCTGAATCCGCTTCGGTGAGCGTGCGCGCCCAAGCTGCATTCGTAAAGGCTAGCGCCAATAGGCTGACAATAATGATGCAGGCTTTCATTGCAACAAATTTGTCGTTTAAAGTTAACTTAAGACAAGAGTGAAGACTTGTTGACCAGTCGGTTGGTCAAAGACTGATTATTTTTAAGCGCTTGTAATAAGGCCAAGGCACATCCAACGCTACGCTAACCGCGGACTTATCGGTAATTATTGGTAGATTACGGCGTATGGCTTGATAAGATGGTAACAAAGTTGTGTGATACTCTTGTTAAAGGCCATTTAAAGGAATATAATTTATGGTGGTGCCCTGATAAAGAGTTTAGTCCATTGTATAATTCATTACGTGATCAAATGATGCGGAATGAATGACGGGAAACTTTTATTTAATAAATTACTAGTTCTTTATAATAAATACAACAATGTTTGAAAAATACACATTCTCATAAATTAGCTTCTTTCAATAATCTTCGTTCAAAAGTGCCTCTTCCACCTCGGCGATAGTCGCCCGCAACCATGGTAATAAATACCAAACATTCGCGTACACGCCCGGATAGTAGGGTTGCCCACAACCGATTCCCCATGATACCACACCTGCTAGTTTTCCATTAACCAAGAGCGGTCCTCCTGAGTCCATTTGGCAAGCATCTTTGCCTCCCACATCCAATAAACCCGCACACAGCATAGCGTCTGTGATGCCACCCGCATAACGTTCGTCACATATCACATTGCTGACTATCGGCACTTGCACTTCGTGCAAAAAGTCGGGTATCTGACCTTCAGCGTTTAGGCCCCAACCGGTTACTGTAGCGATGTCTCCAGCTTGCGGTTGCACCTCGGTCAATTCAATTGGTTTAATGGTGAAATTATTTATTGGCAACGCAGCGGCGAGTACCAACAAAGCAATATCGTTATCCTCAAGTTCTTCATCATATTCTTCGTGCATCAGAATCTCTTTAACCGGTACTATTACCCCGTCAACACCATCGCGTTGGTTTGTGCCTACAACAACCATAAGTTCGTTGCTCTCCGTATCATCAACGCAATGCGATGCCGTTATGATAATACGATCAGAATATATGCTGCCGCCACATGAATGGTCGTAGGGGTCTTCCGGTATGGAGGCATTCCTTTCACGTAAACTGACCTGGTGAGGATACTGTATAATATTGACCACTTTGCCGCCAACAATTCGCGAATCCGTGACTTGAGCATTGACGAGATGAGTCATATCCGCGTTGGACATGACCGCCAAAAGAAAGGTAAAATAGGCAAACAAAATATTAAACGCGTAGGTAGTCATTTTGCAATTCATCCGGGTATTGTCTTCCCGACACGCGAGTGTACACTGCCGCACTGCGAATTTCGTGACAAAATCTGAGTAAAATAGTATCACTAAGAGCTTGATAACTTTTTAAAAAAAAAAAACGCATAAAATTTGCAAAATCTCATCGGTTCTTTATTTGAAACGTTAGATTGGTTCATGACATTTATTTTTTGAAGATAATTTCATTTAAATGTTGACCGCGGCTGCGTCTTAGGTGGTCCATTCGGAAAGTCCAATTTTGGGCAACTTTTTCGAGCATTTCGGCCGGAATAGCCCGAATTTCTTCGGAAATGTTGTCTTCCAAAGCTGGAATAGTTGCTGGCTTATTTCTGTAGACTTTAGACTTGACGTAGCCCCACAAAAAATAGTCTAAAGGCGTTAAATCGCATGATCTTGGTGGCCAACTTACGGGTCCATTTCTTGAGATGAATTGTTGTCCGAAGTTTTCCCTCAAAATGGCCATAGAATCGCGAGCTGTGTGGCATGTAGCGCCATCTTGTTGAAACCACATGTCAACCAAGTTCAGTTCTTCCATTTTTGGCAACAAAAAGTTTGTTAGCATCGAACGATAGCGATCGCCATTCACCGTAACGTTGCGTCCAACAGCATCTTTGAAAAAATACGGTCCAATGATTCCACCAGCGTACAAACCACACCAAACAGTGCATTTTTCGGGATGCATGGGCAGTTCTTGAACGGCTTCTGGTTGCTCTTCACCCCAAATGCGGCAATTTTGCTTATTTACGTAGCCATTCAACCAGAAATGAGCCTCATCGCTGAACAAAATTTGTCCGAAAAAAAAAAAAAAACCGAACACTGATTTTGGTAATAAAATTCAATGATTTGCAAGCGTTGCTCGTTAGTAAGTCTATTCATGATGAAATGTCAAAGCATACTGAGCATCTTTCTCTTTGACACCATGTCTGAAATCCCACGTTATCTGTCAAATACTAATGCATGAAAAAACCTCAAAAAAATCACCCGTTATCACTAAAGCTAAAATTTATTAAAATGAAATATGCCCACTTGAAAATTATGAAAGTTTCAGTGATAATAATATATTTTATATTAAAAACGCAGTTAAAGTGATTTCATATTTAAGCGAAACTAATTTATTATCTGTTTCTTTAGTGTTGTCAATTATAATTGTTTAGACGGTAGCACAGACTACCATTATATTTGGATTGCCTGAGTACGGACAAGTTCTTATCAGTTTGGTAGGAGATTACAATACTGCCGGTTTGTTGGTTGAAAAGAGCCACAGGCCATCATTAGGTCCATTCTGCTCCCGGGTTGTAGCCAATTTAAATCTTATTCAGCTTCTTAGCGGATTTGGTGAAAAAACCACCGCAACTACTTAATGTATCTTAAGTTGTAGTATCGAAAGCCGTGTTATATGTTCCTTCTCATCCGGCTGAAGGCTGGGCATTCATCCTCCGTGCATGCTCTCCATTCCGCCGAATCCATATTTTCCATTTTTAAGATGAATTTTAAGGGTATGTGCCCTGTAATGACCCCTACGACGTTACTGAGCTCCCTTTTGCCTAGCAATAGGAGCTTTTTTGTCTATCCACCATCAACCTTAGCCAAAGTAACTTTGTGGTATATAATCGACTCACATACTAAAAGTCTAATTATTGCCTGCTTGCATAACCTAGCACAATGAGACTTAGTATTGACGCTACGAATACTTTAATTGCCGCTTAGCTGTCCGCTAGAATGTTTATGAAAGCATAAGCCTCCTTGACACCTTCTGTAATATCCACAATTCCAGCCTTTATATATATACATATATGGATTACTACAGGAAAATCATGCTCCTGTTCCTTTTTCATCCTTGGATCCGTCAGTGAAGTATAGATATAGCCATTGAAACTGTCATCACGGAACCATTGGTTCAATCTTCTATAGTGGAGAATGAAAAAGCTGTGTTTAGTTGCTCGTGGGTCTTTTTTTGTATGTAAAGACCCTTGGTTGACGTAACTTTCATTGCGCCCCTATACAATACTGTTTAAAATAAAATACTGTCTCGACTCATAAAAAACGTTTCCCATCAGAATAACTGTGATTAGTTTGGTAACCATTTGCAAACTAATGACGAATGCGTAAATTGATTTCTTCTACAAAGTTATCTCAAGTTTCGAATTAAATTATAGTTTACTTTTGATGTTGATAAATTGAATATATATATATTTTATTATTCCATTATTTGACATATTTCTTTACTGATTAATTAATATTTTAAAATAAACATTGTTGCTAATTTAGTTTTCTTGATTGACAATAGATAAGATTAAGGCTACCTTCAAAGAATTTAGAACTGAACTCATCGAGGCAACACTTTTCTGATTTCGTGTAGGTATATAGGCCGTATACATAGCAGACGATTTTACAATGTCTTAGCAGTTTTTGTAATCCATGATTTTACAGATGGTATATCAGTATAAATAGCTGGATTACCTTTGTTACCACAGCCGTTACCCCAAGAAGCCAAACCGACCAATTCATTGTTTACAACCAAAGGACTACCGCCTACTGCGCCACAAGCATTGCTACTCTTAGCCAGGCCGCAAACCATACTCTTCAATACATCGTCCTTGCTATAACGGTACTTTCCAGACACGCAATCCTTGCGGCTTATGACACTCACAGTTATGTCTACCAAGTTATTGTTTGCATCCCAACCGCTGACTACGCCACTAGTACCTGTACTCGGCAATTTGCTCGCTACATTAATAGTACCTAAATTCACGGACTCTGCCAACTTCAGAAGGGCCACATCATAGGCATTAGTTTCTGGATCGAATTTTATATCGAAAGTACTGGCGGCAATTTTTACTACTCGACCACCGTTATTGACGGCCACGACCAATTGGGAACTATCGTAGAAAGTCAAACACTGTGCAGCAGTAACCACAATATTGGAACTGATTAGAGCGCCAACGCAGACGCGTGTGCCATCGGTTCCCTGTATGGAGACGAGATAAGGGTGTGCCTTAATTGTAGTGGCTACGCCACCTTCAATTCCATCGGCGTACGTATTAGTGGCGAACGCTGAAATCACCAGCAACAAACGACAAACTAACGAAGTAAACATCTTTATAAACACTGTTTTAAGTCCACCTCTGACAATTATTAGCTTTCGCAGCTAAACTGTTTCTCTTCTTGTAGGCATTAACTTATATAATTTTGAAACAGTTAATAGCAATGATTTAGTAATAGTTTCATTAGCGTAACAGTCACGACAAAAGTCTAAAAAATAAAAGCAAGTTAATGAACTGATAAGAAACCAGACAAAGCATTGAACTTCCAACAGAATATCGCTTTGAAATTACTTCAATTTTATGCGAAGATAACAAACCGTGATTCATAGCAACAATGAAGTTGAGATAGATTAGCAAGCCGTTATTAATATTCTTCCTATCATGCTACCGAATTTAACATTATTTTTGATGTTGCATTTAAATTTTTGGCCAGAAAGCGAATGGAGCGTAAACCAACCGAGCTGAGAAGTGCCGAATCGAAGACATATTAAGCGTCTCTCTCGGATCTTCCTATATACATAAATTAAGTTGAATCGAAAAAATCAGAACTTCTAACGGAATAGTCATATTGTCCCTAAGAGTGGGCTTAGTCATACGCTCAGCACAACATCCTTTGCAATAATGGAGCCGCCACAGAAATGATTGTCATTTAAAAGCACTGAAACCTCATATGGGGTTTTCTGAGTGCCGGGAAGAGGTCGCTGATGAAGACCGTGCTGGGACACATGCGGCTTCGACAAACACCGACAATGTGACTCGTGTGTGCAAAGTTTTGAACTCAGACCGTCGACTAAGTATTCGTTTAATTGCCCAGACAATCTTTAAATTTAACCATCACAATAATATACAGTCTTCTGCTTCATTTATAACTGTAATTATTTAAATGTATAATAATACAATAAATTTAAAGTTTATTAGCCGTTTCAATTATCCACGAACGCTCGGCTGCAATATCAGTGAAGACAGCTGGATTACCTTTGTTGCCGCAACCGTAACCCCATGAAACCAAACCGACCAGCTGATTATCAACCACTAATGGATCACCAGCTTGACCATTACAAGCTTGCAGATTGCTAGCAATGCCACACAACATGGTATTCAACACTTCATCCTCACTGTACTTATAGTCACCGGAACCGCATTCCTCGGCGTCAATTGTTCTCACTGCAACATCAACGAGACTGTTGTTGGCTGCCCAACCGGTTACCACTCCTTTGGCACCATTTGCCGGCAGTTCGCTGGCTAACTCAATGGAACCACTTTCCACTGATTCGGCCAATTTCAAAACGGCCACATCGTTCTCCATGGTGACAAAATCAAATCGCGGATTGAAACTTTTTGCCGCGATTTCTACGATTTTTTCGCCATTATTGACACCGACAGCCAATTGGGAAGCATCGTAGAAAGCCAAGCATTGCGCAGCAGTCACAACGGTATTCTCATTAATTAAAGCACCACCACAGATTATCGGTGAACCATCTTTACCTTGTATTGAGACAAGGTAGGGATGCGCTTGTATGGTTGTCGGGACACCACCTTCAATATTGGATGCGAATGTATTACTAGAGTATGCTAAGATCACTAGCAGGATAGTGCAAGCAAATAACTGCGCCATTTTTTTTTTTGACAGAGAAACTATTTTGAAGTCACTATAGTTAACTTCAAGGCTTAAGTCTGTTAATTATGGTGTTAAATGATCAACTATGCCCTACTCGATAATCGTGTGCCCTTATATACCTTCATAAGCGTCCAATATTTATTGTGTGTGCTGTATAAACTGTTTATAGTGAATGCAGTTAATTGAGAACAAACGTATTTACTGCAATTCGATGTTTAACTGATTGTTCCAAACAACAGATGTAAATATATCATCACTAGAACACTAGACACGCGCTGTGTGGCTACATTGTTGAGTGCAGGTGTTCTATCGTCTATTAAGTACTTACGTAGTAGCTAAAGTTGCGTTTCTTTGCTTGGATCGTACGTCAGTTAATTCTAATATATAATAAGCAGATTCTAAGGTTGTTGTTCATCAGAAAATCAACGAAAACACAATTCGGGAAAAATACACTGTTATCAAAGACTACAATCCGCATTATCTTAAAGGAGCAAGGTGGAATAGCATAAGCTTATTAAATAATCACTAGATCGGCTTTCGTCGAATTTGAGTTATTGAAACCATTGTCAGCTTCAAAGCAACATTGTCTACATTAGTTTAATTTAATATGTTATGTGGCCCTTGAGATACTCAGTAACTCATATTACTTACTAATAAGTTTTTTACTGAATCATTTAAGAATCAGGTGACAAATGAATTACAAAAACATTTTATTTTAGATATAAACGCATTTTATTTAATTAAATTTTGTATGGAAAAAAAGTAACTCCATTTTACAAGGACTTTGCCGAGCTGGAGATCCACGATGCCAAAGATGGGATATCAGTGAAGACAGCTGGATTGCCCTTGTTGCCACAACCATAGCCCCAGGAAACCAGACCAACCAATTGACTGTTTGCAATCAAAGGACTTCCGGGTAAAGCGCCACAAGCATTTGCGTTAGTCGCCAGTCCGCACAACATTGAGGATAAGATTTCATCTTCACTGTACTTGTAGTCGCCTGAACCACATTCCGAGGTGCCAATGACAGTCTCCGCAATATCTACCAAGTTGTTGCTGGCGTCCCAGGAGGTCACCACACCACTAACTCCATTTGTTGGCTGTTCGGTGGCCACTGCGATAGAACCAACGCTCACTGCTTCAGCCAATTTCACGAGGGCCACATCATTCTCCATGGTGGTGAAGTCAAAACCGATATTGAAGGTGCTGCCGGCAATTTTTACGACTTTAGCGCCATTGCTAACACCGACCACCAGTTGTGATACGTCGTAGAAATTCAAACACTGTGCGGCAGTGACAACGGTCGTTGTATCAATTAAGACACCACCACAGACTTTTGAGCCATCAGAACCTTGTAGGGAGACGATATACGGATGTGCTGAAATTGTGGTGGCTACACCACCCTCAGCTCCATCAGCGTTGATGTTCGAAACGCAGGCGGCGATCACCAGCAAAACACTAGAAATGTATAACTTGGCCATCTTTATATGAACTCTAGTTCTCTTAATGAAGCTCAGCGATTAGTTCTTAATTTCTTTGGTGTCGAAATCTCAACTATAAACTATTCGTTTTTTCTTGCCCTTATATACGCTCCAAAACCTCTACGCGCTTCTAAGCATTGTTTATTTTGTCTGCCGAAGGGGGAAAGAGAGACAGAGTTTGGCTCAATCGGTAAGCAATTATAGCGTTATCTGTTAAAATTACTAAAAGATTATACAACATATTTGTTTATTTTATTCTAAATTGAAAAATAAGTTAAATTTCGCTGTAGAATAAGATGTACATACATTTATGCTATGGTGGTCGAAAAAGTGTTTTCGTACTTAATAAATAAATAAACAAATATGTACGTTTTGTTCGACCTCTTTTTGCCATTTTTCCGCTAGATACATTATTCCATCAGTGTAAAGCTTTCATCAGTGTAAATCGAAATTTCGAATCCAGAACGGAAGGGAGAGAACCAGTGTTGTGTTACATGAACTGATACAGTATCGTTTCCGTAAACTTCGCAAATTTCATTGGTAGCTGAGCATTCTTCCCTTTTTTATACAAAAATTTTAAAATATAGCGAATTTCTTCATTATTTTCACTCATTTTTGAACAGTCGTAAACTTTTTTCAACTTTCCCGAATTCAATTTTAAAATGAAGCTTAAAATCTCATCTTTCCAACACTAAATGATTGGTAGAACTGGAGATATACGACTTCAACGACATCTATTGACAAAATGCGAAAAGACTTTTTCGACTACCCAATATATATGAGCTTTTATTCACTTCTCATAATAACGAGTGTAAATTTTGTCTCTAAATTTTTACACCAATATGTCTGCCTTCACTCGTCGCCAGGATATATGGGTTTTTTTGGAATATTTCCTTATAATAATAAAAGCAGCTAAAGTAATAAAATGAAGAGGAACAACATCAATAATAAAGGTTTTGATGCAACAAATTTGAAGTCTAAATACATTTTTCAAAGAAGTTTTAAAATGGAGACTTCCATTATATAATATAATGTAAATATATCGATCAATCTAGGTATTTCTGTTACACAATGTATTTCGTTAGGCAATCGCATAAAAGTGTTTTCCTGTGCCTGCCGCCGCTCGGTACATCCCAATATCTTATGTAATACAGATAGTATTAAAATAGAACTAGCGGCCGCAAATTATGTTACTAAATTTAAATTATTTTTGTTAAATTTTTCTGCAAATAACAATGTCATTTCGTTTCACAAGTAAACATAAGCATTTTCCCTTACTTGCTCCAAACTAACGATATACAACTGTGCAAATAATAACTCAAACCGTAATTTGTGTGTCAATTCAACCTGAACTAACTAAGCAATTAATAATGAAATAATATGAATTGCTTTTTGTTTACTGTCTGTTCGCCCGTTCGTGCTAGCGATAACTTGAGTCAAATTTATGTTTGGATAATTGCCACGCGCTCAAAATGCCGTTAAGCGAAAAACTGTAAATAGGTACAGTCGTACCAAAAATTAAGATACAAAACTGTTTTTTGGTCTAGTGAAGTATGGAGCGGCACTTGTAGATGGAAATTTTTTAAAACTAAGATTGACTCCACCCAATCTGCCAAAATCTTATTTTAAACACAATCTGTGAAAAATGATAAAATCGGTTGATAACCAGGCCAATACCCCATGTAACGGTAATCGAACCGCAACCCCTCCCATATAGTTTTTAAAATTTGAAGCATCAATAAAGTTATCGGAATATAATTTTACACAAATAATCCCCTCAGGGGACATCTTCCTACAGATTATAACAATTTTGTTCACCTAACGGTTTTGCGTATCATCTAAAACTAAGCCAGATATATATAGGGTTATATATTGTAGTCAAAAAGCCTTTTCGTATTTCTAATCTAACCTCAACTTTGTTTATATTTATAGTGAACTTTAATGAACCAAATACGCACCATTTTCGTTGACTACTTTTTGCCATTTTTTCGCCAGAGACATTATTCCATTAATGTAAAACTTTTCTGGTTTCCCGGCGAAAAACTGCGACAAGTAATTTTCACAAGCTTCTCTTGAAGCCCACTTTGCTGCATTAAGAGAGTTATGGATTGACCGAAACAAATGGTAGTCCGATGGTGCTAGGTCAAAGCTATATGGTCGTTGCAACCAAGCTCTCAGAGTTTTTGCCAAGTCATCAAAGATATGTGTGATCTAGCATTGTCCTGATGGAAGACGAAGTCCTTTCTGTTGATCAGCTCTGGCCGTTTTTTCGATTGCTTGTTTCAATGTCATCAGTTGTTGACAGTAAAATGTAGAATCAATCATTTGACCAGGCTAGAGCAGCTCCTAGTGGATGATTCCCTTCCAATCCCACGAAATACTCAGCATAACCTTTCGAGGTGTCAATTTGTTAAGCTTCACCATGCTTGGACCATGATCTTTTTCGCCTAATATTGTCGAATTTGATCCACTTTTCGTCTTGTGTTACCATTCGCTTAAGAAATGGGTCGATTTCATTTCGTTTCAGCAAAGAATGGCAGATGTTAATTCGGACCATGTGGTACCCAAACATCGAACTTACTTTTGTAGCCAGCCATTTTTAAATGATTCAAAACCGTTTGATGATGAATGTTAAGTTCCTTAGCAATGTCATGGCTGCTTATGTGACGGTCCTGGTTAATATTTTCCATAATTTAATCGACTTTTTCAACGATAGATCGACCAGAACGAGGTGCATCTTTCAAAACGAAATTTCCAGAACGGAAGCGAGCGAACCATTGTTGTACTACACGAACTGATACAGCATAATCTCCATAAACTGCACAAATTTCATTGGTGGCTTGCGTGTCATTCTTTTAATTTTTATAAAAAATTTCAAAATGTAGCGAATTTCAGCATAATTTTCACTCATTTTTGAAGAGCTGTAACTTTTTTTCATCTTCCCAGAATTTAATTGTAACAAAGGTTGAGATCGGAAGTTTACCCCGTCCACTCTCCTTATAACGGTATTGTTAAAAACTATTAAAAGGGCGATAATTCCATAACTAAATATGACCGAGACATAATTATTTTTTTAATTTTTTGGGGCGAGAGGACTGTACGAAAGCCGGGGTAAAAATTGAACGATGGACGCGGCACAGCCTTCTTCCCATATAACACATTTTTAAATCCCATGTGACTCTTTCCTTTCCCGCGTACATATCATGAATCAATTAATATAAAATGATAAAACTTTGCAAGAATAATTTCTTTAGAGTATGCCACTTTGTGACCAAAAATTGTCGAAATCCAACAAAAACTGTTCATGACCATAGGTAATATTTGAGCCCCACTACCTTTAGTTTAGTTTTTACCGCAAATATCGGCCAATGGGTGAAATATATAATTGAAATTCAGGGAGACTATTCTCTTGACAAAGATATGTCTTCACGTAAAAAATGGGTTGACCCGTGTCAACACTTCCCTTAGCTCCCATATGTATGCCTATCTAACGATTTTCGAACTTCCAGGTGACTTTATACCTCATGTAACGGCCAACATGTGAGTTATCTCTAATGAAATCCGTATTTTACTTATAACAAAGTAATTTCATGCCCAAAATGGATAAAATTGGGCGAAAATTAGACCTATCCCCATATAACAAACATATAACATCCGTGTGACTTTACTCCATAAGATTGGTGATGGCACCACGGTAATTCCCTGGCTTTGACTCTTGCAATTTCAATAGTATAAAATTTTCGATTACACCCGAACTTAGTCCTTCTTTACTTGATAATTTATTGGATCGGTCACTAAGAAATTTCGTTAAGATGACAACAGCAAATCTTATTGAATTTTTTCGATGAAGGAAAATCGAAAATAGCTATTTTATTTGTGATTATCTAATGGAAAAAATGCAATTCAAAGAAGGCGAAAATTATGTGATATGTACGGAGAAGATGTGTTGACCGAACGCCAATGTCACAATTGGTTTGCAAAATTTCGTTCCGGCAATTTCGATCTTGTAGATACACCACATCTTGGAAGAACTTTTGAAGCCAATATGGATAAAATAAGGTTGTTGGTCGATGTAAATTGGCGATAACAACTCGTGAGATTTCCAAAAGATTAAGTTTGTCTAATGCGACCGTTTACAAATACATGAAACGTCTAGGATTGATTTCGAAGCTTGACATATGGGATGCTCACGTTCTTACACAATGAATGAATTTGCTTCGACGCATTAACGACTGTGATTGCGCATTGTTACTGCCGACGCTTGATTACAAGAATGTATAGCACAAAAGATTATTGTCTTAAAAGCATGAACCAGTTCAATCCACTTCGAAGATCGACAGTCACCAAACAAAGATAATGTTGTCTGTTTGGAATGATTTCAAAGGAATCGTTATTTGAGCTTTTGTCCCTTTATGTGTAACTCATATTACTAAATGATGAGTTTTTTGCTGAATGAATTAAGAATCAGGTAACAAATGAATTATAAACAAAATTTATTTTAGATATAAACTCATTTTATTTAATTATATTTTATATGGAAAAAATCTCCATATTACAAGGACTTTGCCGAGCTGGAGATCCACGATGCTAAGGATGGAATATCAGTGAAGACAGCTGGATTGCCCTTGTTGCCACAACCATAACCCCATGAAACCAAACCAACCAATTGACTGTTTGCAATCAAAGGACTTCCGGGTAAAGCGCCACAAGCATTCGCGTTAGTCGCAAGTCCGCACAACATTGAGGATAAGATTTCATCTTCACTGTACTTGTAGTCGCCTGAACCACATTCCGAGGTGCCAATGACAGTCTCCGCAATATCTACCAAGTTGTTGCTGGCATCCCAGGAGGTCACCACACCACTAATTCCATTTGTTGGCTGTTCGGTGGCCACTGCGATAGAACCAACGCTCACTGCTTCAGCCAATTTCACGAGGGCCACATCATTCTCCATGGTGGTGAAGTCAAAACCGATATTGAAGGTGCTGCCGGCAATTTTTACGACTTTAGCGCCATTGCTAACACCGACCACCAGTTGTGATACGTCGTAGAAATTCAAACACTGTGCGGCAGTGACAACGGTCGTTGAATCAATTAAGACACCACCACAGACTTTTGAGCCATCGGAACCTTGTAGGGAGACGATATACGGATGTGCTGAAATTGTGGTGGCTACACCACCCACAGCTCCATCAGCGTTGATGTTCGAAACGCAGGCAGCGATCACCAGCAAAACACTAGAAATGTATAACTTGGCCATCTTTATATGAACTTTAGTTCTCTTAATGGAGCTCAGCGATTAGTTCTTAATTTCTTTGGTGTCGAAATCTCAACTATAAACTATTCGTTTTTTCTTGCCCTTATATACGCTCAAAAACCTCTACGCGCTTCTAAGCATTGTTTATTTTGTCTGCCGAAGGGGGAAAGAGAGACAGAGTTTGGCTCAATCGGTAAGCAATTATAGCGTTATCTGTTAAAATTACTAAAAGATTATACAACATATTTGTTTATTTTATTCTAAATTGAAAAATAAGTTAAATTTCGCAGTAGAATAAGAATTACATACATTCATGCTATGGTGGTCGAAAAAGTGTTTTCGTACTTAATAAATAAACAAACAAATATGTACGTTTTGGTCGACCTCTTTTTGCCATTTTTCCGCTAGATACATTATTCCATCAGTGTAAAGCTTTCATCAGTGTAAATCGAAATTTCGAATCCAGAACGGAAGCGAGAGAACCAGTGTTAGGTTACACGAACTCATACAGCATCGTTTCCGTAAACTTCGCAAATTTCATTGGTAGCTGGACATTCTTCCCTTTTTTATACTAAAATTTCAAAATATAGCGAATTTCTTCATTATTTTCACTCATTTTTGAACAGTCGTAAACTTTTTTCAACTTTCCCGAATTCAATGAAGCTTAAAATCTCATCTTTCCAACACTAAATGATTGGTAGAACTGGAGATATACGACTTCAACGACATCTATTGACAAAATGCGAAAAGACTTTTTCGACTACCCAATATATATGAGCTTTTATTCACTTCTCATAATAACGAGTGTAAATTTTGTCTCTAAATTTTTTCACCAATAAGTCTGCCTTCACTCGTTGCCAGGATATATGGTTTTTTTTTTGGAATATTTCCTTATAATAATAAAAGCAGCAAAAGTAATATTATAAAATAAAGAGGAACAACATCAATAATAAAGGTTTTGATGCCACAAATTTAAAATCTAGATACATTTTTCAAAGAAGCTTTAAAATGGAGACCTCCATCATATAATATAATGTAAATATATCGATCAATCTAGGTATTTCTGTTACACAATGTATTTCGTTAGGCAATCGCATAAAAGTGTTTTCCTGTGCCTGCCGCCGCTCGGTACATCCCAATATCTTATGTAATACAGATAGTCTTAAAATAGAACTAGCGGCCGCAAATTATGTTACTAAATTTGAATTATTTTTGTTAAATTTTTCTGCAAATAACAATGTCATATCGTTTCACAAGTAAACATAAGCATTTTCCCTTACTTGCTCCGAATTAACGATATACAACTGTGCAAATAATAACTCAAACCGTAATTTGTGTGTCTATTCAACCTGAACTAACTAAGCAATTAATAATGAAATAATATGAATTGCTTTTTGTTTACTGTCTGTTCGCCCGTTCGTGCTAGCGATAACTTGAGTACAATTTGTGTTTGGATAATTGCCACGCGCTCAAAATGCCGTTAAGCGAAAAACTGTAAATAGGTACAGTCGTACCAAAAATTAAGATACAAAACTGTTTTTTGGTCTAGTGGAATATGGAGCGGCACTTGTAGATGGAAATTTCTTAAAACTAAGATTGACTCCACCCAATCTGCCAAAATCTTCTTTTAAACACAATCTGTGAAAAATGATAAAATCGGTTGATAACCAGGCCCATACCCCATGTAACGGTAATCGGATCTCAACCCCTCCCATATAGTTATTAAAATTTCAAGCATCAATAAAGTTATCGGAATATAATTTTACGCAAATAATCCACTCAGGGGACATCTTCCTACAGATTATAACAATTTTGTTCACCTAACGGTTTTGCGTATCATCTAAAACTAAGCCAGATAGATATAGGGTTATATATTGTAGTCAAAAAGCCTTTTCCTATTTCTAACCTCAACTTTTTTTATATTTATAGTGAACTTTAATGAACTAAATACGCACCATTTTCGTCGACTACTTTTTGCCATTTTTTCGCCAGAGACATTATTCCATTAATGTAAAACTTTTCTGGTTTCCCGGCAAAAAACTGCGACAAGTAATTTTTACAAGCTTCTCTTGAAGCCCACTTTGCTGCATTAAGAGAGTTCTGGATTGACCGAAACGAATGGTAGTCCGATGGTGCAAGATCAAAGCTATGTGGTGGATTCCACAGCATCTCCCAGTTTTTGCCGAGTCATCAAAGATATGTGTGATCTAGCGTTGTCCTGATGGAAGACGAAGTCCTTTCTGTTGATCAGCTCTGGCCGTTTTTTTCGATTGCTTGTTACAATGTCATCAGTTGTTGACAGTAAAATGTAGAATCAATCATTTGACCAGGCTAGAGCAGCTCCTAGTGGATGATTCCCTTCCAATCCCACGAAATACTCAGCATAACCTTTCGAGGTGTCAATTTTTTGAGCTTCACCATGCTTGGACCATGATCTTTTTCGCCTAATATTGTCGAATTAGATCCACTTTTCGGCTCGTGTTACCATTCGCTTAAGAAATGGGTCGATTTCATTTCGTTTCAGCCAAGAATGGCAGATGTTAATTCGGACCATGTGGTACCCAAACATCGAACTTATTTTTGTAGCCAGCCATTTTTAAATGGTTCAAAACCGTTTGATGATGAATGTTAAGTTCCTTAGCAATGTCATGGCTGTTTATGTGACGGTCCTGGTTAATATTTTCCATAATTTAATCGACTTTTTCAACGATAGATCGACCAGAACGAGGTGCATCTTTCAAAACGAAATTTCCAGAACGGAAGCGAGCGAACCATTGTTGTACTACACGAACTGATACAGCATAATCTTCATAAACTTCACAAATTTCATTGGTGGCTTGCGTGTCATTCTTTAATTTTTTATAAAAAATTTCAAAATGTAGCGAATTTC
Organism: Bactrocera dorsalis; assembly: GCF_023373825.1. NCBI lineage: Eukaryota > Metazoa > Arthropoda > Insecta > Diptera > Tephritidae > Bactrocera > Bactrocera dorsalis. The sequence goes on along the minus strand of NC_064305.1, from coordinate 5,019,401 downwards.
AGCATAATTTTTACTCATTTTTGAAGAGCTGTACTTTTTTTCATCTTCCCAGAATTTAATTGTAACAAAGGTTGAGATCGGAAGATTACCCCGTCCACTCTCCTTATAACGGTATTGTTAAAAACTATTAAAAGGGCAATAATTCCATAACTAAATATGACCGAGACATAATTATTTTTTTAATTTTTTGGGACGAGAGGACTGTACGAAAGCCGGGGTAAAAATTGAACGATGGACGCCGCACAGCCTTCTTCCCATATAACACATTTTTAAATCCCATCTGACTCTTTCCTTTCCCACGTACATATCATGAATCAATTAATATAAAATGATAAAACTTTGCAAGAATAATTTCTTTAGAGTATGCCACTTTGTGACCAAAAATTGTCGAAATCCAACAAAAACTGTTCATGACCATAGGTAATATTTGAGCCCCACTACCTTTAGTTTAGTTTTTACCGCAAATATCGGTCAATGCGTGTTACATATAATTGAAATTCAGGGAGACTATTCTCTTGACAAAGATATGTCTTCACGTAAAAAATGGGTTGACCCGTGTCAACACTTCCCTTAGCTCCCATATGTATGCCTATCTAACGATTTTCGAACTTCCAGGTGACTTTATACCTCATGTAACGGCCAACATGTGAGTTATCTCTAATGAAATCCGTGTTTTACTTATAGCAAAGTAACTTCATTCCCAAAATGGATAAAATTGGGCGAAAATTAGACCTAGCCCCATATAACAAACATATAACATCCGTGTGACTTTACTCCATAAGATTGGTGATGGCACCACGGTAATTCCCTGGCTTTGATTCTTGCAATTTCAGTAGTATAAAATTTTCGATTACACCCGAACTTAGTCCTTCTTTACTTGATAATTTATTGGATCGGTCACTAAGAAATTTCGTAAAGATGACAACAGCAAATCTTATTGAAATTTTTCGATGATGGAAAATCGAAAATAGCTATTTTATTATCTAATGGAAAAAATACAATTCAAACATGTGTTGACCGAACGCCAATGTCATAATTGGTTTGCAAAATTTCGTTCCGGCAATTTCGATCTTGTGGATACACCACATCTTGGAAGAACTTTTGAAGCCAATGTGGATAAAATAAGGTTGTTGATCGATGTAAATTGGCGATAACAACTCGTGAGATTTCTGAAAGATTAAATTTGTCTAATGCGACCGTTTACAAATACATGAAACGTCTAGGATTGATTTCGAAGCTTGACATATGGGATGCTCACGTTCTTACACAATGAATGAATTTGCTGCGTCGCATTAACGACTGTGATTGCGCATTGTTACTGCCGACGCTTGATTACAAGAATGTACAGCACAAAAGATTATTGTCTTAAAAGCATGAACCAATTCAATCCACTTCGAAGACCGACAGTCACCAAACAAAGGTAATGTCGTCTGTTTGGAATGATTTCAAAGGAATCGTTTTTTGAGCTTTTGCCCCTTTAAGTTTAACTCATATTACTTAATGATGAGTTTTTTGCTGAATGAATTAAGAATCAGGTAACAAATGAATTATAAACAAAATTTATTTTAAATATAAACTCATTTTATTTAATTATATTTTATATGGAAAAAATCTCCATATTACAAGGACTTTGCCGAGCTGGAGATCCAAGATGCTAAGGATGGAATATCAGTGAAGACAGCTGGATTGCCCTTGTTGCCACAACCATAACCCCATGAAACCAAACCAACCAATTGACTGTTTGCAATCAAAGGACTTCCGGGTAAAGCGCCACAAGCATTTGCGTTAGTCGCAAGTCCGCACAACATTGAGGATAAGATTTCATCTTCACTGTACTTGTAGTCGCCTGAACCACATTCCGAGGTGCCAATAACAGTCTCTGCAATATCTACCAAGTTGTTGCTGGCGTCCCAGGAGGTCACCACACCACTAATTCCATTTGTTGGCTGTTCGGTGGCCACTGCGATAGAACCAACGCTCACTGCTTCAGCCAATTTCACGAGGGCCACATCATTCTCCATGGTGGTGAAGTCAAAACCGATATTGAAGGTGCTGCCGGCAATTTTTACGACTTTAGCGCCATTGCTAACACCGACCACCAGTTGTGATACGTCGTAGAAATTCAAACACTGTGCGGCAGTGACAACGGTCGTTGTATCAATTAAGACACCACCACAGACTTTTGAGCCATCAGAACCTTGTAGGGAGACGATATACGGATGTGCTGAAATTGTGGTGGCTACACCACCCTCAGCTCCATCAGCGTTGATGTTCGAAACGCAGGCAGCGATCACCAGCAAAACACTAGAAATGTATAACTTGGCCATCTTTATATGAACTTTAGTTCTCTTAATGGAGCTCAGCGATTAGTTCTTAATTTCTTTGGTGTCGAAATCTCAACTATAAACTATTCGTTTTTTCTTGCCCTTATATACCCTCAAAAACCTCTACGCGCTTCTAAGCATTGTTTATTTTGTCTGCCGAAGGGGGAAAGAGAGACAGAGTTTGGCTCAATCGGTAAGCAATTATAGCGTTATCTGTTAAAATTACTAAAAGATATATATATAAAATAAACAACATATTTGTTTATTTTATTCTAAATTGAAAAATAAGTTAAATTTCGCAGTAGAATAAGAAGTACATACATTCACACTAGGCTAGTAGAAAAAGTGTTTTCGTATTTCTAATCAAACTTCAAGTTTTTTTATATTTATACTAATGAATAAATATCGAATGTGTATGTGTGGTGTGTGTGGTCAACCACTTTTTGCCATTTTTCCGCTAGAGACATTATTCCATCAGTGTAAATCGAAATTTCGAAACTTCATGGACGGAAGCGAACGAACCATTGTTGTGCTACACGAACTAATACCATATCCTTTCCGTAAAGTTCGGAAATTTCTTTGGTGGCTTGCATGGCATTCTTCTCTATCTTCGGTTAAGTGTTCCACCAGCATAATTCGAGACCTTATATAAGTGGGATGGCTTGCCAAAAGCTTTTGCAGCTTCAGGGGGCTATTAAATATTCCAGGTTCCGGTTCCCGGTCTGTGAGAACCTTCACCTAAAAACAGGATGTCACAAACAATTTGTACCAGTTTTTTCCTTTAAGGAGCAACAATTTTATGAGCAAAAAATCAATCTCTTGTCATCTGGCGGCACTTCGAGATGTAAAGTTACAAGTTTTTGAATCCTTTTAAAGTAAATTTTTTATATTCTTAATTTTAAATAATTTTTAGTAAAAGCTAATTATAAGGGCTTTAAATATATATTGTACTTTATTTTGAAGTTTAGTTATTATAATTTCTACGCCGAATCATTTTGTTACTACATTTCTAACATTACAATTTATTAGTGCGTGCACACTTTGTTTTTCTTTTTTATTTGTATTTAATTTTCTCTTTTTATTTATCTCATTTTCTACATTTATTTAAAGCTGTGTTTAGTGAAATAATTTTAATGTTTCAGTGCATCTAAAACTGTTTGCTACATTGTTTCTCACACTGTTTGGTTTTGAACTCAGATATTTTTCTCAAACAGGATTCGAAAAGTTTCAACAATATGAAACAAAACAATTTGACTGTTGGCAGTCTGAACCAGTACGTTCTGAAATGATCAGTCGGTCTCTAACCGGCCTTTTAGGAGTAATAAGTAATAAAGGGAGGGTAATTTTGCGAAGAGACCACTCCTGAACTCGATGACATAATTTTTTTTAAAATTAAAGATTTATGATTCGCGAAATTCATGTGAATGAAATGATATGATCTAACCAAGGAATAATAAAACATTTTTATTTTAGTTACAAGCTCAGTTTATTTAATAGAATTTTCAAATGCAAAAAATAGCACAATTCTACAAGGCCTTTGCAGTTGACTTTACCCACGATTCTAAAGATGCAATATCAGTGAAAACAGTTGGATTGCCTTTGTTGCCACAACCATAGCCCCAGGAAACCAAACCGACCAATTTCTTGTTTGAAACCAAAGGACTTCCGGGTAAAGCGCCACAAGCATTCGCATTAGTCGCCAGTCCGCACAACATTGTGGATAATATTTCATCTTCACTGTAGCTGTATTCACCTGAACCACATTGCGCGGTGTCAATGACAGTCACTGGTATATCTACCAGGTTGTTGCTCGAGTCCCAAGTGGTCACCACACCACTAACACCGTTTGTTGGTTCTTTCGTGGCCAATTTGATGGTTCCAACACTCACTGCTTCGGCCAATTTCACTACGGCTACATCATTTTGCATGGTGGTGAAGTCAAAACCGATATCGAAAGTGCTATTGGCAATTTTTACAACTTTAGCACCATTGCTAACACCGACCACCAGTTGTGTTACGTCGTAGAAATTCAAACACTGTGCTGCGGTGACGACGGTTTTTGAATCAATTAAGACACCACCACAGACTTTTGAGCCATCGGTACCTTGTAGTGAGACGATATACGGATGTGCTGAAATTGTGGTGGCTACACCACCCACAGCTCCATCAGCGTTGATGTTCGAAACGCAGGCAGCGATCACCAGCAAGAAACTAGAAATGTATAACTTGGCCATCTTTATATGAACTTTAGTTCTCTTAATGGAGCTCAGCGATTAGTTCTTAATTTCTTGAATTTCGAAATTTCAACTATAAACTATTCGTTTTTTCAAGCCCTTATATACTCTCACAAAAGTACTGCACGTTTCTAAGCATTGTATATTTTGTCTGCCGAAGAGCAAAAGAGAAACAGATGTTTGCCTACAACGGATTATATAATAGTTTATTTTAATCGAAATAAAAAAAGAGAGTCAATTTAACAACAACATATTGAGGCGTTAACCAATTTTCATAGTAACGGGTGTACAATTTTGTCGCCAATTTTTTATATCAAGAAGTCTGCTTCGATTTTTCCCCAGGAAATATGTTTGGCTTTAAGCTTGCGCCTATAGCCGCATAGCACCCCACTTCGAGATAGATATATGCTATATATATATAAATGATCAGGATGGCGAGACGATTGACTGTCTGTCTGTCCGTTCGTGTATGAAATCAGTAGATAATTCTGTTCACTCCCCATATAACGGTACTGTTAAAAATTACTTAAACTGCGTTCAATCAATGACTAAATATGCCAGAGACATTAAAGTTTCCACCCCAGATGGTATAAGATTACTTTATGGGAGCCGATGAAAAAATTAACTCTGGGCCTGGCACCACCCACTTTTAGGTGAAATCACATACATCGCGACCCACACAACCGATTTCGACTAAATTTAGTCCGTGGCATTTCCCTAACATTGCTATGTCACAGTGCGAAAATGGGCGAAATCGGACTACAGCCATGCCTACATCCCATATAGTACAATTTTAAATTCTATTTGATTCTTTCACTTTCAAGTACACAAATCAAGAAGCAATTAATGTAATAAAATTTTATACGAAGAATGCCTTTAGAGTGTGCTATCTTATGAACCAAAATTGTTCAAATCCAACTAAAATTGCTCAAGCCCAGAAAACCAGTATCTATAATTGACTTTTGACCGAAAATATCGGTCAATGTATGCGATATATGACCAATTGAAATTAAGAGAGCACTTTTCCTAATAATAGTATGTCTGTGTCAAAAGTGATCTGAATCGTGGTAATGAGCCCCCATAGTATACCTAACATAAGAAGTTTCTAACTTCCGATTGACTTTTTACCGCATATATCGGCCAATATGTGAGTAATCTCAATGACCATTAAACAATGTGTTTCACTCATAACTGTGTATCTTTGTGCCTAAAATTGATAAAATCGGTTTAAAACTTGACACCCATATACTCGTACTAATATCTGAATTTCGAACATTTGGTTGACTTTGATCCATACGATTGGTAATTGTATGTGAGGTACCTTAATGAAACCCAGGGAACATTTTTTATATATGGTATGACAATAGATTAAATCGTGGCGATATACGATACCATGCACCATATATAATAATTTTCGTTTTTCTAACAAGCCTGACGTACAATATATCGGTCAGTGTAGAAGTTATATATCATATATGTATATATAAAATTGCTTAAATTCCGATCCTCTGGTTAAAGTTTTACAGCATAAGGTATTTCCCTAGCTTTGAATCTTGCAAGTTGCAAAGGTATAAATTGTTCGGTTACTCCTGAACTTAGCCCTTCCTTACTTGTTTCTATTATATTAACCGTTATATTGATATACCTATAAACGGTTGTCACAATTATTTTATTTACATTTTGTCTGCATCATGCCTAAAAATAAGTTTTTGTTTCATTAGCAAACATTAACAATTTTTGTTTCAATTGAATTAGCAAAGCAATTAATAGTAAGAAATTTGAATTAGCGTTTTGTTTATTTTTTTTATATTTTTCAGTTTTCCGGTTGACTTTATACCATTTACACATATTGGTTAATATGTAAGATGCCCTAGCACAATTAATTGAACTTGCTCGTATAACGAGTAATGACAAAAGTGAACCATAATACGAGTATACCGGATATTGTGATTTCCGAATTTCCACCTAACCTTAAGTCTTTTATGTTGGTTACTCTGATTGATCTGGGGGAAAAATATTATTAAAGATTTTGTTGTTTAGCTTTGAGTATGAGTCAAATCGGTCTATATCGTGCTTTAAATCTCATATTATTGATAAATATCTTCCTACTCTTTCTCTTTCTTTCTCTCTCCTCATTACCCAATATATAATATTAAATTCAGCTTCTTTGTTTGATTTTAATATATGTAAATATCTTAAAAACGAAGCAAAATATAGTAATGGAAATAAGTGAGTCTCTGATCTATCTTTATATCTAAAAGTTATGTGTCACGCTGTTTGTCCGCGATGGCCTCCTAAACTACTGAACCGATTTTAGTAAAATTTAGCACACTGTGTCCAGTTCGAACCAAATTAGAAGATAGGATAGTAAAAACAATTCATAAATGAAAAATACAGTCAAAGTTTTATTAAATAGACGCTCTCTTAAGCTTACATCTCCATTAACCATGCACATTGTTAATGTTTATTAAGTACAATCTATTAGGCGGACAGCTCTATTAACTGGACAAAAAGGCTTGTAACCTGACATTGAGAGAGCAGCCTAAAATTCGTTATATTTTCTTATGAAATTTATTTTTATGAACATATTCAAAATTATACCTCAAGTACAATCCCTTGGATTCTTATGCCGACCAAAACATTTTCTTTATTCGTAAATAAAATTTTCACTGTATTGAATAGTTTATTATATGAATAATAATATTAAATGTATACCACAGCAACACGTGACCGGATCCACTAGTAAATATATTATTTTTGATCCTATTAATTTTAAACAATTTTTTTTTATTTATCAAGATTAGGATGCGAGTTGAAATTCGCATATATGTCTGTCCGTCCTGGATCTATCTGCCCTGTGTCTGTCTGTACAAGCTGTAACTTGAGTAAAAATTGAGAATCGTAATGAAACTTAATACTAAAAACGACAGAGTCATTAAATTTCACACCAGGGATGTTATGAGAGGGCTTTATAGAAGCCGAGGTAAAAACTGGAAGACTAAAAAATGTTCGTACCCAAAAAAATAACTGTTCAAACCCCTACGTACCGAATATTTGGACCCCTGTACCTATAGTTGACTTTTTACTGCAAAAATCGGTCAACTGCTCACTGAATTGCAATAATATATCTCACACATATTATTGCAATTCAGTGAGAATCCTCTCCTGACAATAGCAACTCTGTGTATCAAAAATGGGTTGAAACGGGTCAATACTTCCCTAAACCATATATAATGATTTTCGAACTTCCTGGAGACTTTACACCGCATATATCGGCCAACATGCGAGTTATATCAATGAAAATAAGAGAGCGTATTTTACTTATAACAATGCAACTCTGTGCCTAAAATGGATGAAAATGGTGAAAAACTAGACCTAACCTCCATAGAACTAATATCAGGATTTTCGAACATCATATGGTGTAATGATTGGTGATGATATGTAAGGTACCTTGATGTTCATTGGATACATTTTATTAGTATGTAGTATTGACAACAATATATAAAAAAATGATACTACCTCCAACTCCCAAATCATATATTTATGTATATACGAGTACATATGCAATTGAAACTCTATTTCGTTATGTGTCCTCATAGCGTCCGATTTACAGCACGGAAAGACGTGAATATTTGTACAGGTATTCCTTTAGTCTTACAGAAGGTTCTACCGGAGCCATTTGTTCCAAATAGCAGGTTTTTTTTAAGGCTGAATTTTACCTAAATTTTTGGTTTGCTTTGAACCTACCAAAATTTGGGTTTTGATTTATAAATATATATATTTGTTCAAAGAATATTTTTCTGGAACAGGATTTGAAAAGTTTAAAATTTGACAAAGTTCAACCCTCCAACTGTTAGCAGACTGAACCTATACGTTCTGAAATAATCAGCGGGTCTCAAACCGGTCTTTCATGGGTAATTAGGAGGAAGATAATTTTTCATGAACATAAGACACCTAAATATAGTTTTCTGAAAAGTATTATAAGAAATCATGATTCGAGAAATTCATGTGAATTTAAGCAATATGATCTAGCCAAATATTTAAAAAACTTTTCATTTTATATATAACCTCAATTTATTTGAATTTGCAAATGCAAAGAATAGCGCCATTTTACAAAGACTTTGCAGTTGACTTTACCCACGATGCTAAAGATGCAATATCAGTGAAAACAGCTGGATTGCCCTTGTTGCCACAACCATAGCCCCAGGAAACCAAACCAACCAATTTCTTTTTTGAAACCAAAGGACTTCCGGGTAAAGCGCCACAAGCATTCGCGTTAGTCGCAAGTCCACACAACATTGTGGATAATATATCATCTTCACTGTAGCTGTATTCACCTGAACCACATTGCGCGGTGTCAATGACAGTCACTGGGATATCTACCAGGTTGCTGCTTGAGTCCCAGGTGGTCACCACACCGCTAACACCGTTTGTTGGTTCTTTCGTGGCCAGTTTGATGATTCCAACACTCACTGCTTCGGCCAATTTCACGACGGCTACATCATTTTGCATGGTGGTGAAGTCAAAACCGATATCGAAGGTGCTATTGGCAATTTTTACGACTTTAGCACCATTGCTAACACCGACCACCAGTTGTGATACGTCGTAGAAATTCAAACACTGTGCTGCGGTGACGACGGTTTTTGAATCAATTAAGACACCACCACAGACTTTTGAGTCATCGGTACCTTGTAGTGAGACGATATACGGATGTGCTGAAATTGTGGTGGCTACACCACCCACAGCTCCATCAGCGTTGGTGTTAGAAACGCAGGCTGCGATCACCAGCAATAAACTACAAATGTATAACTTGGCCATTTTTATATGAACTGTAGATCTCTTATTGAAGCTCCGCGATTAGTTCTTAATTTCTTGAATGTCGAAATTTCAACTATAAACTATTCGTTTTTTCTAGCCCTTATATACTCTCAAAAACCTGCTACGGGCTTCTAAGCATTAAAAGAAACAGATGTTTACCTACAACGGATTATATAATTGTTTATTTTAATCTAAATGTAAAAAGATAGCCAATTTCATTATAACATATTAACCGTAGCAGGTTTTAACCGGTTTTCATAATAACGGTTTTTGTTTACCATTATTATTGATATACCTACCATAATCATGTCGCTTATGTTCTTTAACAGTTATTTTATTCACATTTTGTCTGCATACTGTCTAAAAATAAATTTTCGTTTCATTAGTAAACATTGGCACTTGTAGTTAAAGCAATTTGTACACATCTGTACATATAGTAAATTAAACTGTTAGTTATGTCACTATTCAAAATATAAATAATATAAATAAAAATAAGAACTAGCGTTTGGTTTATTTTCCTATACTTTTTAGTTTTCAACTTTTACTTAAAGTCTTTTTTTTTTGTAGTATAATTTTTTCAGCGTATATGAACAATGTTATATAAGTATGCTAAAAAGTTTGTAACGCTTAGAAGGAAACAATGGAGACTCTATCAAGTATACTTATATATATTTATATACGATGAGCATGACGAACTGAGTCGATTAAGCCATGCCCGCATGTTCGTCTGTATATACGCAAACTATTCCTTTAGTTTTTGAAATATCAAAATTTTGCGCACGTCCTTCTCTCTCAAAGAGGCTGAACGATAGGAATAATGTACTGGAATGGTTTTTCATTTGGCGATATACCTTCAAGAAATTTGGCATGGATTATTTCTAAGGCAATCTCTGAAGAAATTCAGATCGAGCCACTAATTTTACCATGTATGTACCTACCATATAATCTAACCGATCAAAATCAAGTCCTTGTGAGGAATAATTGGTATTTGTAAGGAGTATATGTATATATATGTAGCTTCGGTGCAACCGAAGTTGACGTTACATCAATATTTATAACATAAAGTTGTTCAAAAGTAAAGTAATCCGTACATCCGCTAAATGTTAAAGCCGGCCATAGTTATTGTTTGCCGAAGTGTCATACTGCAGTCATTAAAATAAGGGTGGGGCGTATGAGCGACTTTTTACCTAAAGAGATTTTAAATAAATGAAGTGAATTCATGTAATATTTTTCAATGTATATAATATAATAATATCTTGCTTCCTGTATAACTAATAGTAGAATCGGAACATACAAACTATTGAAATAATTTCTTATGATTGCGATTTTAATAATTAGTGATTCATTTTCTTTGCAAGATAATATAGTTAATAATAGAATGATTTAAGAAACTTCCTAAAAGTATGCTTAGCAAATTGTTAAATATCGATGTCAAAATATAGAAACATAATTGTATCGCCGTCTCAGAAAAATGAGCTAATTTCTACTAGAACTTTTAGTTAGCATTTACTCCGTTATTAAAGGAGCTAACTTTCATGTTTTTTGCATGGCTTTACCGCTTTCATGCCATTAATAATAAAATGATTGGAATAATTAAGCCATGTATATTTAGATACCAGCAGTCTAGCAAATCACAACAATTTCGTCAATAATATTCGTATACATATATATACATATGTATATGTACATATGTGTTCATCAACAATTGAGCACATCTGTATGTACTTGTATAAGAATCGCAGGTATTACTAACTGCATTTTTTGATAGCATACGTTGACAGGCAAGGGCTTTATAATATAATATTCGGTAGAAACTCGGTATCAAGAGAGAAGGGAAGTAGTAGTAAGAGCGCATTTTTGGGGAGTTTTATATCTAACATTCTGAGAAACGCTATTTTATTTCAATATCGATTTGATACAAATTCGATATAGGAAAATTTGTACCTATTAATATACATATGTATATGTATTTATAGAAAAAATAAACGCAATAATTTTTAGCGTAGAAATTGGATATCAAATCATAAAAGTTTTCAATAACACGTTTAAATATTTATGGTTAAAATAATCACAAACAAATTTTCGGTACAAATCAGATATCAAAATATAAAAATTTTCATTAACTCGTTCACAGATTTATGGAAAAATAAATACAATAAATTTTTACGGTACAAATCAGGTATGAAATGATAAAATTTTTCAATAACTCGTTCGGAGATTTGTGGAAAAATAAACGCCAAAAATTTTAACGGTACAAATCAGGTATCGAATTATACAATTTTTCAACAGCTCGTCCGGAGTTTTTCGATAAAATAAACGCAATACGTTTTTATATTTTTTATTATTATTATTTTTTTTTATCCCATACTACGTATGTATGTATATCGCTCTATTTACTAAGCTTTTTATTATCAACAATTTTATTTTTTTAATTCTGTTTACATACATATATTTTTCCCATTTATTGGAATTTTTCCTGATTTTTTTTACCCCACTGCATTCAGGAAAAATCGCAACCTACAACTTTTTTATAGTCTTCTTGATCCATTTCCGTAGCTTGTTTACATTTGTGTATACGGCTGGGTTGCCTACATTGCCACAACCATAACCCCAGGATACCAAACCGATCAATTTCTTCTTATACACCAAAGGACTACCAGGTTCACCATCGCAGACGAATCTATTATAGGCCTGAGCGCAAAACATGTTATCCGTTATATCATCTTTATTGTAAACATATTCGCCGGATCTGCATTTCTTTGCATTAATTATGCGCACGGTCACATCTTCCAATTGTCGACTTTGACTCCAGCCGGTTACCACGCCACTTCTGTCCGTCTTCGGTTTTTCTCCAGCCACTTTTATTTCACGCTTCGCTGATGATTTCGCTACATTTTTCGCCAACTTCAATACCGCCACATCACTGTCCATGGTGGTAAAATCGAAATTCTCATTGATTATATAAGAACTAATTGATAAAAGTTCACCATCAGCAGCATAACTGTCCGTGCCAAGACGTACGTAAAGCTGGGCGGGATCCTGAAAAACGAAGCATTGTGCAGCTGTGACGACAATATTCTTCTTGATTAGAGCACCACCACAAACATGTGTGCCGTTGGCCAATTGCAGAGAAACCACATATGGATGATCCGTAATAGTTGTCTTTACACCGCCAATAACTCCAATGGCATGTGATATGTTGATTTGGTATGCGATCAAAAGCACTAAAACACGACAGCTGAAGGTTTTAAACATTTTCACTAGAGAAATTAGACCCTTTTCATCGAACCGTTATACGGAAAATGTGCCAAAAAGTGCTGGTGCTGTTATAATATTTATAGAAAAAGCTCTTTGAAATATTATTTACCTATCCTAACAGCGGATATTATTGATAAGTTAAACAGGTGGCACAGTGTTTACTAACCAAATAAATAAATACTCGTATACCTTTCATAGGTTCTGCAGTATTCGCAGACGCTTTTTAGTGCCATGAAGTCGAGCTGTAGGCGGTAGTTCAATTACTAATTCTGAAAGAATCTGATTTTAGCCAGCTCAATGAAACGTTGCAAGAAATTTTCAGCGTCTACAAGTATTGTCAGTCGGCGGTATAACGGATTTAAGTTTTTATAGATGAAAGCCCGGTTAAAATATGATTTTAAAATAAGGTTTGGACTTCAAAGAGTATCTGATCATCTGTTTCTATATCATTTTGTTGAAAGTCTCTTTGAACCTTTCGCCTGTTGGAGTATATGTTTTTCAATTCCCTCTTCCTTAGCGTAATGCGTTGTGAAACTGATTTCAGTTATAATATCCGTAAAATCCAATATCCAACAAGCGTCGTTGATCTCAAAATAGAAACCAGTTCAATGCGATCTCAAAAATTGCTCTGAGGTTCCCTTTCCTAATCCCATTACTGCTACCTTATTCGATTAAATACCGAAAAATAATAAACACTCACACTTTATTTAAGAGAAAGTCGGCCTAAATGGATTGTGCTTAGGATACCGAAACTTCAAAGCAAATTTTTATATTGGTTGCCAAAAATAAGCAGTTAGCTTAATGTGACGATATTCTCTCTTTCGTTTAAGTACTTTATTTGAACAGTTGTCGAGAACAATATTATGTTGACGCATAAAATATTTCGTTGACTTCAATTAAGAATTTGTTTTAAGGCATATATAGTGTTAGTTAAAAATTAGAACGCATTTTCGTTTAAAACTTTTCTAGGTTCATGACGATTTTGAATGAATTGCAGAACGATCAAATTGAATGCCAAGATGAAAGAGAAGAAGGATTCCGAATGCGAATAACAAAGAAGATGCGAACAATTGGGTCCAAAACAAAGTACATTCGATACCATCATTTTTGCATATCCCTCACGGGCACACTTGCAGAAGTCCAGACGCTGAACCCAATTTTCGACGATTTTCAAGCATAAATCGGCCGATACTGCTGCAATTTCATGTTCGATATTCGTAAGAAGTTCATCAACCGTCACTGGCTTGTTGTTGATCTGACAGGATGATTAAGAAGACCATAAATTGGACGTAGCGTTCTTATAGTTGAGACTACTGACTCCGAATTTCGATAAAATGTTTTAATAATTTCGACTCGTTGTTCGATCGTATAGCTTTCCATGATGAAATGCCAAACCTTACTAAAAAGAAATGTCAAAAGAGCTGGAAAATATATGACCTCATTTCTTGCCCCTATCGGTCTACTTTTGTAGCGTCGTTTTGAAAGAACTCTGTATATACGTACATATCACAAATCTTTCTAATATCGGTCGCTCTACGACGAACATTGATAAAGTTTGATCCAAAAATAGCATCCTATTCAAAAACGGTTGCGTTTTGAGCAAGTTCTATCTACGTACTATATATTTTTCACTAGACATGCTGAACAATGCATTCAAAATAAAAATGTCAACAAAAACTTTATTAAAAATTATTTTATAACTTTAACACTACACCGACACACGTTAAAAATTATACAACGAGTTAGCAGCCACAGTTAACTCGATCCACTGACGCACATGCGACACATTCACGTAAACACCTGGGTTTTCGGGACGTGCACAGCCAATGGCCCACGAAATTATGCCGGCCAACTGATTCTCCACCAATAAAGGACCACCCGCATCCATTTGGCAAGCGTCCTTACCACCGTCCTTCGCACTGGCGCACAGCATAGCAGCTGTGAAACGATCGCCATACGCCGCACTGCATTGCGCGCGATCTAGCACGAACACGTTAACAGCCTGCAATTGCAGCGCAGCCATGCCACCTTCAGAGAGCGTACCCCAACCGGTGATGGTGGCCTTTGCATCAATCTCTGGCGTGCTCTGCACCAATGGTACCGCTGCCGTAAACACTCTATCCAATGTCAACGGCGTGGCCAGAAAAAGTAAAGCAACATCATAATCCGTTATGGAGGCATTGTAACGTTCGTGTGTGACAATTTTTTCTATTAGCACAACAGTGCCATCACTAGCGGTGCGTTGGCCAGTGCCTGCGACTACGATGAAGTTACGAATATCACGATCGATTACACAATGAGCAGCTGTCAGTACAGTGTCCTCGTTGAGTATGTTGCCGCCGCACAGATGCAAATAGGCGCATTCCTGGCAGGTCTTACGGCGCAGTGAGACCTGATGCGCATAATGCACGATCGATACATCGTCGCCGCCTATGATGCGGTTTTGACTTAGCTGTGAACGAGCGTTGTCACGTGCAGCGCCAAAACCCACGAGTAGGAAAGCAATGAATATTAATGATATACTCGTTGGTGACATTGCTAGTCCAAATTTTTAAATATGTGTGCTCTCCGCTATGCCTGCAACGAGCACTTAGTGAAGACTAAATTGTGGTTCACGTGCTGGAAATTTGTGGAATACGAAGCTATTTTTGGTTTATTTCTGCAAAGTAATATATGGCACTCTTTATAGTAGTCATAACTTCGAGACCTATTTTGCGTATAAAATATATGTATTACTTTGCTAGGTAATTCGCAAGAATTTGATAATATCGGCCTTAGCTCATGATCCGAACCGCATTATTTATTATTACGATAACTTTATTATGATACAAGGTTTATTCGGAAAGTAATAGCACTGATTTTCTTCCGCCGCGACTATACTTCGGATCGTGCGCGCACCGACTGGATTCGGTAGAGGGCGTTCCTAGCTAACGAACGAGTGGCTGGTCAGTTGTCTCCGAGCACCTGGAGAGTCAGGACAAACATTTTCGCGCGACATGTTTCTTTGAGTCGTGCAAGCCGAAAATATAGCGTTCGTCAGATCAGAGGTATCCGATTAAGTTTCGTGTGAAATTTGGTAAATCTTCGACAGAAAGTTTTGATATGATCAAGCAGTCTTACCCAGGTTTGGAGGGCCGGAAAGAGGTCTCTGATGAAAACCTGATGACCAGAAATTGCGGCGAGTGGAAGTGTGCCAAGAAAATTAGGACGTGTGTGAAAGTGACCACTAATTTTTTAATAACGTAATCACAGGTGACGAGTCATGGATCTTTGAGTATGATCTCAAGACAAAGATGCAATCTTTCGAGCATTTTGAGACGACAGAGGGTATCCAAGCAGTATGCACCTACGCTCTCAAGGCTATTCCGGAGAATGCCTTCCGTTACGCCTTCAATGCATGGAAATCACGCTGGTAGCGCTGCATCGACGCAGAAGAAGCCTCTTTTGAAAGTTTTCAAAGAATTGAAACGATTGCTTCAATAACTTTTTTTTTTAATCGGCTCAGTCGTATTACTTTCCGGACAAACCCTGTATATTACCGACTTTAAGCGGCTACTTAATCGGTAAGCAAAACTTTTTATAATACAACATTGAAGTCGAAAATTTTATATAAACACGTGACTCAAATATAATGCATAATTTCCTGAGTAAATAAGTAGTCGATAGTTAATTGGGTATATAAAGGCTCTCTCCTTAGACTATTTATAGTATATTTTTTGCTTATTTAGGTAGCTATGCAGTTGATTACCCTTCGTTCAATTAACGCAATAAATTTAAGTCCAAAATAAATTAATAAACAGTAGTATACTCGTACCGTGTACACATTTATCAAGCAATAAAATGACTTGAAGGTGGAGATAAAGCTATACATATACATATAGAGAGCATGAATAGGGTGGCGCATTTCATTTAAACCCTAAAAAATTATTAGCAATAACCCCGAGTTCCTAGTTTATATGTGAATTGGTTTTGGTTTCAGTGCTCCTCTTCGACTTAACCGGCTTTGGAGGCCTTACCAGTAATTGCACCTACACACACTGAACCTTCTCAATGCGAAAAGATAAACAATCCTAAAAACATTTCCTTAAAATAATAGGCGATTTTTGATCTCTCATAACACAAATTAATTGTGGGAATGCATTACCACATTTCAACAATATTTACTGAATTTTTAAGAAAATTAGAATTTCATAAATAAGACACTCTCAATGCCTCTTCACTCGATAACTCCGTTATAGCGCTAGATATCCACTGACGTAATTCTGGTACACTGGCATAAACACCAGGATAATCCTTTTTGGCACAGCCTTCCGACCACGAAACAACACCAACCAATTTGCCTTCAGCCACCAACGGACCACCCGAATCACCACTGCAGGCATCCTTCTTCAATGCATAAGCACAAACCATAGATTCACGGATTTGATCGCCATATTTATAAGTACTGGAGGCGCAATCTTCACGTTGTACAATATTCACATCTACAGCTTGTAAAATAACTGGCGTTCTAAAGCACAAGCTACACTTGATACCCCAACCAGAGACTACAGCAGGTGTGCCGGTTGCTGGTACCGCATCGGCGAGTTCGATATAGCGAATGCTATTCGTTTGTGCCACAGGTTTTGCCAACTTCAGCAAACCAATATCATTCATTGCGGTTATAACGCTAAAACCCGAGTGTGTCTTTATAGCGGCTACTTCGACTAAGAGACCGCCATTAGTAGAGTTAGTCGAACCTAAGCGTACACGCAAATCGAATGGTTCAAAGCCTAGTAGACAGTGAGTGGCTGAGAGCACAAAGTTCTCACTGATAAGACTGCCACCGCAGAAGTGCACTTGTTCTTCAACCAGCCATAAGGAAATCTGGTATGGATGTTGCTCAATAGTGGTGTCCACACCACCGACAATACGTCCACTGAATTTATCAGAAATTAAAGAACACAAGCCCGTGCTAAGTAGAGCCCCAAACACTAAAAACCGTTGCATGACGAAGAAGGCCATCAAGTAAACTGTTTGACTAGGAGTATATGAAACATTTTTATAACGAATAATTGTGTTGCGATTGAGAGAAAGAAAAAATTACCGAAAACACTAATCACTCGAATACATTTATAAACAAATCTATGACGTTAATCACAGTCTACTTATGTAACCATAAATTATAATAAAATCTGCTCAAAGAAATATATGAACAGTTACTCCCAGTAGCACTGATATCAAATATATGGCAAAAAAATACAAACATCAACAATAAAATCATTCAATCAATAAAATCAACACCAGATGTTATTGAAAATCGGTTTTATTCCGCTTAATGCTTCACCTCTTCCTTAAAATGTTCTCAAATTTCATTAATTGCACTCAAAATCCAACTACGAAGTGTAGCAACGTCGCTATAAACACCCGGATAACCTTTTTTGGCGCACGCATAACCCCAGGATACGATACCAACAAGTTTACCATCCGCCACTAAGGGACCACCAGAATCGCCCTGGCAAGAGTCCTTCTTCAATGCATAGGCACACACCATACTCTCCTTTATCAGGTCACCATACTTGTAGGCGCTGGAAGCGCAATCTTCACGCTGCACAATATCCAGCTCGACGGCCTGCAAAGTGGTGGGCGGTATCAAGCACCAGCTATAACACTTTGTACCCCAACCCGTCACCACAGCTGGCGTGCCGGTAGGCGGTGTCGTCTCAGCCAACTCTATAAAACCAACACTCTCGGATTCCTGTATTGGCGTCGCTAGTTTCAATATGCCCACATCATTTTCAATTGTACTGGGATTATAAGCTGGATGATATTTAGCAGCCGCAACATTTATAACTTGACCACCACGTTTATTGTTGGTCGAACCGGCGCGTATACGTATACTGGTGGCTTTGAAGCTCTGCAAGCAATGTGCGGCAGTGACGACAATATCAGCCGCTATCAAGCTCCCGCCACAAAAATGGCCGCCCAACTTCGTAGAGAGTGAAACTTGGTAAGGATGCTCTTCGATGGTAGTGGCAACTCCACCAACAATACGTCCAGCTAGTTCGGTTGACATGTACGCACCGAATGCAGTGCTGAGGAATGCACAAAGAATTGTAAGGCGTAACATGGTTTTGCTTTACTAAACTCAGGTTACTTGTGAGGATCAATATTTATAGTGTCGGATTTTGATGGCACAATAGATAATGTGCTACATTGTAAAGTCTAAAAATTTCTGTTTTATCAGTGCGTTCGTGTGATGGATAGAAGTTGTAAATAAACGGAGTTAATACAGGCCAGAAATCAAATAACATGCAATAAGGTATTTTCATACTATATACAAAACAGCACTTTGATTAGCATAATGTTGTCCCAGTAAGGTAAGCAAATCAGCAAAATAGTCCCATATAAATGTTGTCGAAATGTAAAGAAACATAAATGCATCCAAAATAATTCTATTGAATATTCTTAATATATGTGAATTGATTCGAACATATACAAATATTTTCGAAACTAACAAGCTATTTCATACAAAACAAGTCAGAAAATATACAGAAATACACAAATGATACAGACGGTCAAAAGAACCCTCGTACTCTCAATGAAGCTTTATGGAATCCTAAGGCAAACAATATAAACAATTTAATCAGTTTGGAAATTGATTAAAAACGCTGTACATGTGTATGTGTGAATAAAGCTTTAAATACGAGTATACTCGAAAACTGCAGATAGCCCTACCATAATATCACCCTAAATCGTGAGCAAGCATAAACAAAACTTACGCAAACTTTATGACGGTAGTTCTTTTTTATTTCTTGTTATTTCATTTACAATATTTAAAGTTAAGCAGTAGCTGCCACAATCCATGAGTAGAGTGAAGCCACATCAGAATAGACACCAGGGTAACCAGATTTGGCGCAACCATTACCCCAAGACACCACACCGACCAATTCATTGTTAGCAACCAGTGGACCACCGGAATCACCTTGGCAAGCATCCTTGTTCAAAGCATAAGCACAGACCATGGTGTCCAGAATTGATGTACCATATTTGTACTGGCTAGAGGCGCAATCAAGTTGATCCACAATATCCACGGAGACCTCTTGCAATGTTGTCGGCAAACTCAAGCAGGTAAGGTAGCATTTAGTGCCCCAACCAGTGACCACAGCTGGGGTTCCGGTTGCTGGTGTGGTCTGTGCCAATTTAATGTAACGAATGTTCGCCGATTCTGCCACTGGTGTAGCCAAACGCACAATACCGACATCATTGACCATAGTTTTGCTGTTGTATCCTGGATGGTAGGTGAATGAGCTTACGGCAACCAATTCACCGCCGGTCTTGTAATTGGTTGAGCCCAAACGAACGCGTATTTGACTAGCGGAGTACGATTGCAAGCAATGAGCGGCGGTGACGATGGTATTCTCATTGATAATGCTACCACCGCAGAAGTGTGAACCGCTAGCAGTTTGCAACGACACCTGATAAGGGTGTTGAGCAATGGTTGTGTCTACACCATTAACAATGCGCCCATCTAAGTCATCGGGCATAGCGGCACCACAGGCCAGGCTAACGAGTGCGAATAAGGCTACTAGACGAAACATTTTCAAAACTTGACTGATGTCGGTGAAGAATTGGCAAACGCCTTATATAGTCTAAAATGAGCCATGTCAGTACGGTATGCAGCGCTATCTTTGAAGTAAGCGCAGACTTACGGACTTTTGACATTTTAATTTTAGGCGTTCGATAGCATTGTCAAAACGCTGATTTTATCAGAGACATGAAGAATTTATGCTTTATAGACACTAAGTATAAATAGAGATTTTTATAATTTAGTATATACATAAGAAACCGGTTAGTTTAGTACAATAAACTAGCATTTGTTTATAAAGTTGTTTGAAACTGTTTCAATGTCGTATTAATTCTGTTCTAATTATTATTTTTGTTTATTGGCGTAGACACGGCTTTCGCGGCTGTTGCCGAATTTACAACAGCACCCCAGTCATTCTTTCTTTCCAACGAAGTGAAGGACTTCCTCCCACGGAGGGTACTGCGTCGAATACTTTTATAGCTGGTGTGTTTTTATCCATTCAGACAGAGCCGCTGTCTGTTAATTCGTTGAACTATGTCAATGTCGTCGTTCTACCGAATGCGATATTTGCCGTTACCAATGCGAAAAGGACTTTGAATCTTCTGCAGAACCTTTCCCTAGAAATAAGAAAAACTTATTTTGTAATTATGATTTACAAACGTCATTGATCTATTTAAGAACTCATTTATATAGTAATTTATTTTATTTTTTGCAGCTTCAATTCGGTTTAAAATGTCGATCCAAACCTGATTCCCCTTGGACAGTTGTCACGCCGGTCCATTGTGGTACCTAAATACTGCAAAGTATTGATCAAGAAGGCCCCTAAAATTTAGAAATTTTATCGTGCCACAAATACGTTGAGATGCCTAATATCAGTTCCGACTATTTCGCTAGTATACGGCTGTCGGAATGTTTCAACTTCAGTCTTACAAAGGATGGACAATTAAAAAGAAAGTTCCTGGATGTGTTCACCTCCCTTTCCGCTAGATAACTTTGTCAAAAATCGTCCAACAGGAGATTCAATTTTACACTTGAACGCCTATGGAGAAATATCCAGTATCCAACGATTGCGTCAAGATGATTTTGCTAAGGACAAGAAGTTTAATGGATCTCCTGAATTCTACTCTAGAATCGAATGATCTCGCAGGCGGACAAGAGCTAGTTCTTGACCAGCGCCTGTTAAGCTCGCGTGAATTATAATAACTCGTTCCCAATCTGATATAATTGGAACAAAAGTGACTTTTTTGCAAGCACATCGACTATAAAATTTCCAGTGATTCCACTATGACCACGATTCCAACTGATGCTGATAATGCAGTAGCGTTATGCTATCAATAGTGTGTATAGAAACTTCTTGACTAACTTTGAGCGCATAGTGCGCGTCTGTAAAGCTACAGTGCTGTCGGAGTGAATGATATCCTAGAGGCTGCACTTCAGAGCAATACCACTACTGCTACCTTAATGACAGGCATCTCTGCTTGAAAAGCACCACAATGATCCGTGGCATAAAACTATACTTGACGGAAAGTATCTTTCAAAAAACTCTTGCTCCAATCTTCCTTCTAAGCCTCGACTCAAGAATGAAAAGGCTCACTGTCACTCTCTCAAGCAACTTCGCCCATATTACCATAAATCATAGGAATAAATGAACAAAACTTTTATAAATTTTATGATAGTAGTTCTCTTTATTTCATGTTATTTTATTGAAAATATTTAAATTGAAGCAGTAGCTGCCACAATCCATGAGTAGAGTGAAGCCACATCTGAATATACACCAGGATAACCAGATTTGGCACAGCCATTACCCCAAGATACCACACCGACCAATTCACTGTTAGCAACCAGTGGACCACCGGAATCACCTTGGCAAGCATCCTTGTTCAAAGCATAAGCGCAGACCATGGTGTCCAGAATTGATGTACCATATTTGTACTGGCTAGAGGCGCAATCAAGTTGATCCACAATATCCACGGAGACCTCTTGCAATGTTGTTGGCAAACTCAAGCAGGTCAGGTAGCATTTAGTGCCCCAACCAGTGACCACAGCTGCGGTTCCGGTTGCTGGTGTGGTCTGCGCCAATTTAATGTAACGAATGTTTGCCGATTCAGCCACTGGTGTAGCCAAACGCACGATACCGACATCATTGACCATAGTTTTGCTGTTGTATCCTGGATGGTAGGTGAATGAGCTTACAGCAACCAATTCACCGCCGGTCTTGTAATTGGTTGAGCCCAAACGAACGCGTATTTGACTAGCGGAGTAGGATTGCAAGCAATGAGCGGCGGTGACGATGGTATTCTCATTGATAATGCTACCACCGCAGAAGTGTGAACCGCTAGCAGTTTGCAACGACACCTGATAAGGGTGCTGAGCAATGGTGGTGTCTACACCATTAACAATGCGCCCATCTAAGTCATCGGGCATAGCGGCACCACAGGCCAGGCCAACGAGTGCGAATAAGGCTACTAGACGAAACATTTTCAAAACTTGACTGATGTCGGTGAAGAATTGGCAAACGCCTTATATAGTGTAAAATGAGCCAACACAGTACAGTACGTACTATATAAACATTTTTAGAGTAAGTGTAGTGTACTTAGATCGAAGCTTTTGTTTTGCTGAGTTTTGACATTTTAATTCTCATCGTTCGATAACATTATCAGCTATGTGATGAATTCGCTTTTTAAAGATATTTGGTATTTCCAATACAAGAGGAATGTATACAATTTTGAATTATGACAAAAGATAATTTGAACTTAACTGTCTGGAAAAAGATTGTTGAATGACGCAACTGTCAATTGGTATTTAAATATTACGAGTGAGTATGTTATGTAATAAAAACATACATATGTGTGTATGTATTTTTATAATTCAATAAGAAATTCGATAGTTTGCTTTAAAAAAAAGAATACGCTTTTCTTAAAAAGTTTATTGATCGATTAGTCCTAATTATATTCAAAATGGTCCCAAGAAATAGGTTCTTTGTGTATATATGAAAGCGTTTTTCAACTGCAAAATCCTGTGGTGTCTGCATTCATAAAAATCAAATTACACATTTCGCCGAGCCACAAGAATCCTTTCCAAACTGTCAGAATTAAATATTGTTTCAATGACTGCATATAATATACTACTGAAGCACTGAAGCTAAGCCCATCTCTTAATTTGCCTTTACAAACCTGAAATATGTTCTTACTTATTCTACTTTCAACAGCGCGTTCAATATCCCAGAGCCAGAGAGTTGGCATTCACGATTATATGATTTACCCAAGACAAACACCTATAACCCCCAAACATCTAAGACCTTTACCTTTCTACGTGGAAAGCTTTTTTTGTACTTATGATTTACAAACGACTTTTATCGATTTATTTACAATCTAGATGGAAATTTCTTTTAGCAGCCAAAATTATACTTCACCTGATTGAATTTTATTGATTATAGAAGTGCTACTTATTTATATTTTCATAATTATGTTGCTCTCTTATTGTTGTGCCGTAGATAAGTGTATTAGCAGTTAGTGTTCAAAAAGCAAGTTATGATAAGAGCAGTAAGCTAGGTGAGATCAACGAAAATATGAAACGAATACAATATTTGGTACTTACTACTCATATAACCACGCACTAAAAAACTAAACAAGCCAGCCAAGCACATATTCCCGCCGAACAGAAGTATTTGGTATTTATTTCACAGATATTAGCTAAATGGCAACAGGTATAAAGTATAACTAGACTGCCAGAGTTATTAGACTACTGACTAAGTTCTTGAATACGTCACAAGGGGAGTTTCTATTGCATTAAATAGAAGTACTTCAATTCGCATGAGCAAGTATAGAACTTAGAACTAGAGATAGTTTGCTAAAGCGTATGGTATATTATTGTATGCAGTGAAACTCCTCATAACCGGAACTGAGAAATGTTCACATATGGGGGCCCCGCAAAAGCATATGTTTGAAATATATTCATAGAATTAGAAGATGTTACTCAGAACTATATTTCTACTGAACGAATAAATGTGAGCCAATGTCAGGCAGGAGTGAATGAATCACAATTATCCCATTTTAAGAAATATTCTCCGTTTATCATTCATAATATTACCAAAGTAATGTCAACGTCTGGTCATTGGAACGTATTCATATCCGGTTGTAAAATTCAGATTTTTATGGAAATATTATTGAAAACGTTGTGTTCATCAAACTTGTTCGGTAATTGGAAGTGTTCGATTATAAGAATTGTCCATAATGGGAACCTTCATGAAGAAGTTCGAATAGCACTTACCCGTCTGAAGAACAACAAATCGAGGCCGATGGATTGCCGGCCGAGCTATTCAAATACGGCGATGAAGAACTGATAAGGACCACGCATCAGCTTTTTTGTAGAATTTGGACAAAAGCATGCCCGACGATTGAAATTTAAGTGTACTCTGCCCAATCCACAAAAAGGAAACTCCACAATCTGCGCCAACTACCCTGGGATAAGCCTACTCAACATCGCATATAAGGTTATATCAAGCCTACTCAGTATATTTATTGATGCTTTATATTTTATTTTGGAAGCTGTGAACAAAACCTGAAACAATTTTTACTTTTAACAATGCAATAAAGTGACAAACTGATTAAAGAACGACTAAAGTAGAGGCGAATTTCACATTTCACTCCTTAGTACGCACAAATCTTGAACAATTTATAAATTGGCAGCAATTTCCAAAATCCAAGAACGTAGCTCAGCCACATCAGCATAAACCCCTGGATAGCCTTCCTTAGCGCAACCATTACCCCAGGATACAACACCGACCAGTTTGCCTTCTGCTGCCAATGGACCACCAGAATCACCCTGACAAGCATCACTTTTGGCTTCATAAGCGCATACCATAGTTGGTAAAATTTTGGAGGAGCCATACTTGTAATCGGTAGAGCCACAGTCTGCCCGAGATACAATGTTGACGTCGACCTTGAGCAATGAAGTGGGTAGTGAAATGCACCAGAAGTAGCATTTAACTCCCCAACCACTAACAACCGCGGGCGTACCAGATGCCGGAGTTTCTTCAGCCAATTCAATATAACGTATGCTTGCCGACTGAGCTACGGGTTCGGCCAATTTCACAATGGCAACATCGTTTTGTCGTTGTGTCTTGTTGTAACCAGGATGTGCGTAAAAAGCACGAACATTCACCAATTTACCACCACTATTGTGACTGGTTGAGCCCAAGCGAACTTGCAACTGATCGGCCGTAGTAGTTTGCAAACAATGTGCTGCAGTCACAACAGTGTCCTCATTGATAATGCTGCCACCGCAAAAATGTCCACTCTTACTTTGCAATGAGATCTGGTAGGGATGCAAATCAATAGTGGTTTCCTCGCCACTGACAATGCGCCCATTGAAATCGTTTATTAGGATTTCGCCAAAGGCGACGTTGAAGAGCAGAAAAATTGCTACGAAGCGAAACATGTCTGTTAATTCGTTGACTGTGTTTCTGAAAGATTTTGCTAAAGCTTTTATAGTCATAACTGAACCCGCTAACTCCCATGGATAAGCAACGTCATTGGTAATTTCTGTGTTAATACTTCGCCAAGTTGTAAATTATGAAATGAGAATATCCGTAATAGGTCAATTTGGTAAAACCCTCAAAATAACCATATTTCATAAGGGAAATTACGTTTAATATTATACTTAACTTAAAACCATTGAAACCTTATGATTTATTGATGGTGCTATGATATTGATTATATATTTTATGAACTTCTTGTGAGTTCATATAAAATCACAGTAGTTATAATAGATTAGATTAGGTTAATTTGGTAGGCCAATAAGCCACGCATAGACCAGATTGATCCTTCGCGATACCAGATGGAGTTCACTTGTTAAGTCCTAGAGGAATAGTCATCAGCCCTGATCTAGGCATTTCCTGCAGTCCTCTCGATCAGTTAGCGTTTTGCACATGACTTTTGCAATTTTGCACCCTGGTAACTCGTTCCATCGGGTTTTGATTTTCTTTACCACGCATTTGTCGAGGTCGTCGTGTAGACAATGCATGGGTTTCCCAATGTTGGTCACGTTTTCGGATGTTAGTCTAACACTATTTTTGACAATCTCGTCCACTATTTCATTGCCTCGATGCCTTTGTGTCTTGGCACATAGTAGAAGTTAAATTGCTTCCTTCTAGCAACATTTTCCACTACTACCTTGCTATCCAAGACACTTCTGGGCGGTATTTGATAAGAGCCTTGATTGCTGCTTGGCTGTCTACATAGATGTTGATTCTGGAATTGCCTGCAGATGTATAAATAACAAAGACCTCAGCTTGAAATATACTGCAGTGGTCCGGCAACTTAAAAGGTTGTCTTATGCCTAACTCTGGACAGTATATTCCCCTACTAACACCATCATCCATCTATATAGATATTTAGAGTCTTGCGCGTAGCTAACATACCTTTACGCCAGCCATCTTTTTCTATGTTTACTTTGTACCTTCTTTTCCAGTTAAAAAGTGGAGCCATGTTTGCCCAACCACCGAAGGTTCTATATGCAAATTCTCCTGCAACCAATAGCCGTCCCGCCGAATTTGCTGTGCAGTTTTCGGCGAAGAGGTCTATAGGTGGTAGGTTTAGTGCCAGTTGAAGAGCCGCTGTAGGAGTTGTTATATTAAATTAAGTGTACTGAATATGTAAATTTCATTGACAGTAAGAAAGTAAATTCATTTCTTTTGTTGGGTATAATCTTAATCTATAAATACAAATGTCTAGCAGCATTCCTAATTTACATACCTATCGAATTTCGATTGCGAAATATGCAGATTACCCCTACGACTTAATGATAGATCTGGATTGAATCTTGCTTTTATAAAGCGTTCTCCCTTAAATTAATTGCAACCCTCTTATGATAAACAGAATTTTTCCATCTAACAGCAATACTCGAAACTCCATCAGTGCCACAAAATGTGTTACCTCCACTTCCGTACTTCTCCTCTTTATTCTAACAGATTGACGGCATCTCGTACCAGATGGTCAAGTGTTATGAATCAGGACATGTACGGTACAGACTGTTCAGATGTAGTAGTTGTAGCCACTTCAATCAAACGATAGGTCAAAATAATCACAGCTACCGGAAAGGCAATCTTTCGAGTTGTTGTAAAGACACCTGGCGCATCTGAAGCAGCATGTGTTCTTTATCAGTCAATTGATAGATAAGTTGTAAAATAATGCACACAAAGCTACAAACATGGGACGTTGGACGATAAATGCACCCGAGAATAATTTTATAATTTAAAAATATAAAATATATAATCGTGATAACCAAACATTTTCAATTCCCTTTTTGACAAAATATACAAAATTAAAGAAGCTCAAGTACCGTAAAATAGATGCTCGCTACTCATTTCTTTTTATAATCAAATCAAAGCAACTTCAAGAAGAAGAAAATATATTGATAAAAATTGATAGACCTTTCGCTGGAACACAAACAAGTTATGTGTGTAGAGGGACTCCTCAAGGAGAGGTTCTCTTCCCACTTCTATGGTTTGTAATGCTGAACGAAATACTAGTCCAAATAAATGGTAAAGCAGTAGCATATGCAGACGATATAGTATTGTTGATATAAGGCATGTTTCCTTCAACAGTCAGTTAGATTATGGAAAGAGCACTACACAGTTTAAACCTATGGGCTACGAACAATAGCATATATGGCATACTACACTTGCAAGAGAATGGTCAGCAGGAATTTGGACCCTAAACCTAGTATAATCAGGCGGATATACACGGCTGGACAACGCTAAAGAAACAATACAACATCAGAAAATTAAATGGAAAACAAAGAGCATGTGCAGATATTAGTAGTGCAGTCAAGTAATGTCCGACTGATGCGCTTAATGTGATCCTGCATCAACTACCTACAGACAACTATATTCACAAAATAGTCTGCAAAAAGCATAAAAGAATTAGGTAATTGGAATCAGAAGAACTATGGACATAGTGATATCCTAAATCAACTCGGAGTAAACGTCAATAAATCAGACTACATATTCCCAAAGTTGGATTTCAGCAGTTACTTTCAGGTGAGATTACCCTCTAGACGAGAATGGAGAAGGGACAGAATAGGGCAGGAAGATACTATCTCAGTCTACTCAGTATATCGACGGATCCAAAATGGGCTATGAAGTAGGCACGAAAGTATATTCCGATGATCTGCATTTTCTCTCTCTATCCGTCTACCGAACTCGGCTAGCAACTTCCAAGCGGAAGTACTGGGCATAGAGAAGACTTGCAAAGCTCTATTGAATAACTACGAAATTATACAAAAAGTAACAGGCGGTTCTCCTGGCCTTGTCGTCGCCCATGACAAATTCCAGCATAACCCTAACTGCAAGAAGGCACTGAGCTCACTAGAAAAATGAATCCAAGGCAGACTTAATACTAAGCCCGCTAGGATCGGGCAGGAGAGAGCTGAATATAAAATTTCAACAATTAGCAAATAACAGATGGAAAAGTACAACAAAAAGCAATATAACTAAATAGATATGGCCAAAATATGAAAATAAACTAACGACTTATTAAATAGGTCTAGGAAAAGTACCTTCAGCTTAACTGCTGTCCGGTTATAGAAATTGTTTTTTATGAAAATATTAATGAAAACGTTGGGTTTTTTGAATCTTTATATTTTATTTTGCAATCTGTAAACAAAACCTGAAACAATTTTTACTTTTAACAATGAAATAAAGTGACAAAGCGATTAAGGAACGACTAAAGTAGAGGCGAATTTCACATTTCACTCCTTAGTACGCACAAATCTCGCACAATTTATAAACTGGCAGCAATTTCCAAAATCCAAGAACGTAGTTCAGCCACATCAGCATAAACGCCTGGATAGCCTTCCTTAGCGCAACCATTACCCCAGGATACAACACCGACCAGTTTGCCTTCTGCTGCCAATGGACCACCAGAATCACCCTGACAAGCATCACTCTTGGCTTCATAAGCGCATACCATTGTTGGTAAAATTTTGGAGGAGCCATACTTGTAATCGGTAGAGCCACAGTCTGCCCGAGATACAATGTTGACGTCGACCTTGAGCAATGAAGTGGGTAGTGAAATGCACCAGAAGTAGCATTTGACACCCCAACCACTAACAACCGCGGGCGTACCAGATGCCGGAGTTTCTTCAGCCAATTCAATATAACGTATGCTTGCCGACTGAGCTACGGGTTCGGCCAATTTCACAATGGCAACATCGTTTTGTCGTTGTGTCTTGTTGTAACCAGGATGTGCGTAAAAAGCACGAACATTCACCAATTTACCACCACTATTGTGACTGGTTGAGCCCAAGCGAACTTGCAACTGATCGGCCGTAGTAGTTTGCAAACAATGTGCTGCAGTCACAACAGTGTCCTCATTGATAATGCTGCCACCGCAAAAATGTCCACTCTTGCTTTGCAATGAGATCTGGTAGGGATGCAAATCAATGGTGGTTTCCTCGCCACTGACAATGCGCCCATTGAAATCGTTTATTAGGATTTCGCCAAAGGCGACGTTGAAGAGCAGAAAAATTGGTACGAAGCGAAACATGTCTGTTAATTCGTTGACTGTGTTTCTGAAAGATCTTGCTAAAGCTTTTATAGTCATAATTGAATCCGTTAACTCCCATGGATAAGCAGAGTCATTGGTAATTTCTGTATTAATACTTCCTCAAGTTGTAAATTATGAAATAGGAATAACGGTAGGTATATAGTTCAATTTGGTAAAACCACCAAAATAACCCTATTTCATAAGGGAATTTGCGTTTAAAATTGTACTTAACTTGAAACCTTTTAAAAGCAAATGATTTATTGATGGTGCAGGCGATATGATATTGATTATATATTTTATGACCTTCTTGTGAGTTCATATAAAATCACAGCGGTTATATTAGATTACAAATACTACTTTTAACGAAATGTAAGGCGATTACCGATTTAAAAAAATAGACAAATGATGCCATCTTATGATGTTGGCCTATGTGACTTACCAGATTGGTATTTCATGAAGATGTCGCCATGGACGTGATATTTTTATTTGTTGGAGAAAGCCTTGTCTTATTTAGAAATTGATTAATTTAGTTACTCATAGATCTTTAAGACATTTTTAGGATTAAATATTTATAACATCATCTGAAATATTCTGTAAATACGAATGTCTAGCAGCACTCCGGATTTTTATTCCTATACTATGGAACTTTGAATACGAGTTATACAGATTACCCTCACAATTTAATTAAACATATGGATTGAAGTTTGTTTTGTAAAGTTTTCTCTCTTAAGGTTATCCTCCTAAGATATAATATGTAATATTTTTTCATCTACACAGCAATACTCTAAACTCTAACAGTGCCGCTAAATGTGTTACCTCCACTTCCGTCCTTCTCCTTTTTAGATGTAGTATTCAAAAACATTGAGCGGCATCTCGTATCAGACTTTCTTATGTTATGAAGCAGGACATGTACGGTACAGACGGTTTGGGTGTAGTAGTTGAAACCACTTGAATTTGACTAACTTTATCTATAGGTCATAATAATAAACAGTCGCGATACCACAGCTACCGGAGGGCAATCTTTCGAGTTCTTGTGAAGGCAATTAGCGCACCTGACAGCCTGTGCTCTTTATCAGTGAATTGATAGATAAGTTGTAAAATAATGCGCACTCAGCTACGTAAGTGAATCGTTGGACGATAAGTGCGCCCGGAAAGAGTTTTATAATTAAAAAGATATAAAATATATAATCATGATTACCAAACATTTTTATATTCTTGTAGAGCAAAATATCCCCTTTTTGACAGAATATAAAAAAATTAAAGAAACTCAAGCACCCTAAAATAGATGCTCGCTACACATTTCTTTTTGTAACCAAATCAAATAAACGCAACTTCAAGAACAAGAAAATCCATTGACAAAGAGGGATGGATTTTTTTGCGATTCATTGCGTGTCAGGCAGACCTCGTGACTGCGGAAACGTACTATGAGTTTACTTGAGTCACAACTATCCGTCAGAAAAAACAAAACTCACATTCACTTTTAGCTCGGTGAAAACTTTCTATAGAATGGTCTTCCTTGCAAGCTCTATAGCTTTGCAATTTTCAGCGATTCTAATATGACCCGCGAGACACCGCATTTTCTTTCTGATTTTTTATGAACACTAACCGAATAATTGCCACGAGGGTAAGACGAAATATCTCCTGTCATCAAACAAACAGTCGTCTCACTCGCGACTAGGCTCCCACGTCATTGTTGGTAGTCATAACTTCGAAGTTGTAGATAATGTCGCCTATCTTGGAACCAGCATTAACAGCAACATCAATGTCAGCTTCGAAATCCAACGCAAGATAACTCTTACCAACGGGTGCTACTTTGAACTGCCTAGGCAACTGAGAAGT
Source organism: Bactrocera dorsalis (assembly GCF_023373825.1). Classification (NCBI taxonomy): domain Eukaryota; kingdom Metazoa; phylum Arthropoda; class Insecta; order Diptera; family Tephritidae; genus Bactrocera; species Bactrocera dorsalis. The sequence goes on along the minus strand of NC_064305.1, from coordinate 4,987,816 downwards.
AAAGTCTCTTCCGACGAACAAAGACGAAACTCTATAAGTCACCCGTCCTACTATATGGTGCAGAGGCATGGACGATGACAACATCTGATGAGTCGGCGTTACGAGTTTTCGCGAAAAGGTTCTGCGGAAGATTTATGGACTTTTGTGCATTGGCAATGGCGAATATCGCATTCGATGGAACGATGAGCTGTTCGAGACATTGACATATGTAGTTCAGTGAATTAAGAGACAGCGGCTGCGCTGACTGGGTCATGTCGTCCGAATGAACGAAAACACTTCAGCTCTGTAAGTACTCAACGCAGTACCCGCCGGAGGAAGCAGAGGAAGAGGAAGACCTCCACTCCGTTGGAAAGACTAAGTGGACAAGGACCTGGCTTTGCTTGGAATCTCTAATTGGTGTCATCCTTGCGGAAAGAAGAAACGACTGGCAAGCTGTTGCTAACTCGCCTATAATCGCATAAGCGGTGTCTACGCCAGTAAAGAAGAAGAACCGAATAACTGCATAAAACAAATACATATATAAACTCAATATCATTCATTTATTCATTAGGTAAAAAGTAAAAATATGTATTGCTTTTGACTTTTCTTTAAAAAAAACTAGAAACTCCTTACAGAGAGCGAGCAGTTTCCTCGATCCAAGAACGTTCATCGGCAACATCACTGTAGACACCTGGGTAACCATCTGAACCGCAACCTCTGCCCCAAGACACAACACCGACCAATTCATTATCAGCAACCAATGGGCCGCCGGAATCGCCTTGGCATGCGTCTTTGCCGAGATCGTATGCACAGACCATGGTATCACCGATTTCAGAGCCGTATTTGTATTCCTTGGATGCACAAGCGTTCCTGTCAACAATACCGACCTCAACTTCTTGCAAAATTTCCGGAGACTTGGTGCACCACAGTGAGCACTTAACACCCCAACCAGTGACAACAGCACGAGTACCAGTAGCTGGCGTACGTTCGGCCAAACGAATATAACGGATGCGTGAGGTTTCAGCGACCGAATCAGACAATTTTATTACAGCAACATCATTCACGTGAGTTTTGCTATTGTAGCCAGGATGATTTCTGAAAGCACGAGTGCGCACAGTACGACCATCCTTGTTGTAGTAGGTAGAGCCAAGACGAACCTGAATTTCATCAGCTGTGATTGATTGCAAGCAATGAGCCGCTGTTACAATGGTGGTATCATCGATGATACTGCCACCGCAAAAGTGGAAGCCATTCAGTTTTTGCAAAGACACTTGGTATGGATGAGCCTCGATGGATGTATCCACACCTTTTACGATACGACCATAAAAGTCGTTACTGGGTACGGTGCCGGCAAAGGCAGCGCTCACTAGAGCAAACAATGTAATGAAACGGAACATGTCGCCGAAATGTTTTGAACTGTGCGAAGACTTGTCACGACATCTGATTTATATAGCCCACTAAAGACCATTGTCCTATGAAAACGAGAGATTTAGACAACAAATTGATACATTCGTAAAGTTATCTTATGTGTACTTATGTATAGTCATTGATCTTTGAGTGTGAAAAACCCGATTCTGTACAAGTAAAAGAACAACTGCACATGCTTCTAAAATGGTGATTTCCAAAATCTCTTATCAATTTTAAGAAAGTATCGATCCATCATTAGATAGACCGCAAAATAATTAACTACATGAGTGGTAAATTATCGGAAATATAACCATACATACATACATATATGTATATATTATATATTTGTTTAATCAATGGACACTCCTCAAAATGTGATAAATACTTAACACTGGCAATTTGGAAAAACCCAAAATTTATACGTCAGTCATACTTGAGTGGTCAGTTAAAATAAAATGTGTATTAATCAAAAATAATTCAATAAGACATATACAAGTATATATGTATATATATTTTACTCGTACTTATATTATGAACAGTTAATGGGTTTGAGAGTAGAGTCTCAACGCTTCTGCATCTGTCACATGGTACATAAGTATTGTGTTCCAGAATTTTATCACTCAAGTTTAAAAAAACGGGTTTAAGATTTTATAACATATTGTTAGGCTACATATAAATAAAAACAGATTTATATTTTATTTTATTGGCATATATTCTTTCCTTACATGCTAAAAAAATTAAATCCGAAGACCTTTCGCTCAATGGCTGTTATCGCAAGACATTTAACTAGACAGGATTTAAGCGTAAACCACTTCTGCGTCGTTTCGAACTGTGTATCCACTCGAAGGCATGAAGCCTGTTCTATCGGCAGAAAGTTTACCATTTTCTGGGATTCACAAGGTATGATCTACTGTGACTTTCTGGATAAGTGTAAAACCATCACCAGACTCTACTTTTGATGGATTATTGGGCCAATTCAAAGTCGATTTGCTTGTATGTATATAAACTTTCAAAATAGGCGTCGATGCAGCGTGCCAGCGGGTTTTCCAAACATCGAAGGCGTCACGAACGGCATTCTCCGGAAAAGTCTTGAGAGCCGAGGTGTATGCTGCTTGGATCCCGTCTGTCGTATCAAAATGCTTGCCTTTTAACGGTCTTTTCAAGCAAGGAAACAAAAACAAGTCCGGGGGCCACATCTGGGCTGTAGGGTGGCTGCGGAAGCGTTAGAATGCCGGCCTTGGTTAGGTTCAAATTTTCTTAGCACACTTCCACTCGGCGCAATTTCTGGTGCAGTGAGCATATGTTCAAGTGCTCCGCTACAATGTCATGAGCCACAGATTTTGATAAATTTAACATCAGAGCAATAAAACGAATACTTAGTCGAGGGTTTGAGTTCAAAACTTTGCGCATACAAGTCAATTGTCAGTGTTTGTAGAAGTCGCAGGTCTCCCAGCACGATCCTAATCAGCGACCTCTTCCCGTCCCTCCAAAAAGACCTGGTGCCACCGAAACACACCACTTCTTGCTAAAGCAACATCTGGGTAAACCGGCTTGATCATTTCAAACGTCTCTGTCGCAGATTTACCGAGTTTCACACAGAATTTAATCGCGTCAATAAAATTAGGTATACATTTCTTAAATTAAACAAAAAAAAATTATTACTTATAGCTATTGTTTTTGTTTTAATATATGCATTAATTCTACTGATAAAAGACTACTGTAACTAATCATTTCCGTCAAGATAATGCTATCATTTTTATAATTAAAAATTAAACAAATAGTAGTTATCAAGCTTTCTTGGTAATGCTACAAAAAGCTCTCGTAAGCTGTGCCTTAAAGTGAGTATTAGGCAATGGCGGTTGTGTGAGATTATATGTAGGGTGTAAGAGATTTTATATGTACAACGATACTATCTCTCATTCTTTGAAACTTTTCGGTCGACTTTTTGCGCAATGAGAACACGCTAACCGACTTTAACAGGGACTAACTGCTACAATTATCAGTCGCGCGAAACATTCAAAATTGTAGAAACAGCTTTTTCTGATAACGTGGATTTCCAACAGAAAACCCAAACTATCTGAAGCTTAACAAGAAACGCTAGCCTCAAAAAGTGCCAAAATAAGATTTACAACTACTACATTTAATTGATATCAAGTAGTTGAGTTGAGTGATAACATATTTTAGTATGTATATTTGCCATCGCTCCAATAAATCTTTCATATACAAATTTGCTGATAATTTCTTGGTTACATTTCACAATCCTAAATCGCTTGACAGGGCGATCGTCTAAAATCAGTCCTCTTTCGTACGTTGTTAAAGGTGGAGCGCTACAAAGCCCATCTACGTATATTCACCACTCACATTCCAAAATGTTGAAGATCGCTATCGTATTATCGGTATTTGCCTGCGCGCTAGCCGCACCCAAACCTGCAGGGCTGCAACCACTTTTGGATGGACGTATTGTCGGCGGTGCTGCGACCACAATTAGCTCTTTCCCATGGCAAATATCTTTACAGCGATCCGGCTCACATTCATGTGGTGGCTCCGTTTACAGCGAAAATATCATTGTGACGGCTGCACATTGTCTTTCTGATAATCCATCACTTACTACACTGAGGGTACGTGCCGGTTCGTCTTACTGGAATTCTGGCGGTAAACTTTCTGAGATTGCCGCATTCAAGGTCCACGAACTGTACGGTTCAAATGGCATGGCCCACGATATTGCTTTAATACGTTTAGCCAGTCCACTTACGTTTAGCTCGACCATTAAACCAATTGCTTTGGCTGAGACAGCACCAGCAGATGATGTCGTAGCGGTTGTGTCCGGTTGGGGTACTAAACTTTCTGGTTCACAGACGTTACCCACGCAATTACAGTATGTGAATTTGGAAGTTGTCAGTTTGGAAAAGTGTGCCTCGAGTATTTATGGCTATGGTAGTCAAAATGTTTTAGAAACTATGATCTGTGCCTATACTGTGGGCAAAGATGCATGTCAAGGAGATTCTGGTGGTCCAATGGTTGCGGGTGGCGTGCTGGTCGGAGTTGTATCGTGGGGTTACGGTTGCGCTTACCCCAATTATCCGGGTGTATACTCAGATGTGGCTTCCCTGCGCGTATGGATAGAAAACACTGCTGTAACTATTTAAGTTCTCTGATGTAGATATTTGTGTCTTAGCTGTTTTGTAATTCTTCACAGTTTAATAACATAATAATTACAATAGAAGCGATCCCTAATTTAGTACAATATTAAAAATCAAAGCGTTGTTTTGCATTTTGTACACAAATAAAAATGTATTATTGTTACCGACTTTTTATTTATCCATACCACGGTGGTGTTACCATACACCAGTCATAAAGTAATCTCGAGGGAAGCTGGCTGTTAGCTGGCTCCATAAAAGAAAAGCAGGCACCATAGCTAGCCAATGCTTAGCTGACGCTCGCACCGCGATGTGATGTGAGTTAACAGTCATAATGTAATCTCGCAGGAAGCTGGCTGTCAGCTGGCTCTATAAAAGAAAAGCAGGCACCATAGCTAGCCAGTGCTTAGCTGACGCTCGCACCGCGATGTGATGTGAGTTAACAATCATAATGTCTATAAAAGAAAAGCAGGCACCATAGCTAGCCAGTGCTTAGCTGACGCTCGCACCGCGATGTGATGTGAGTTAACAATCATAATGTAATCTCGCAGGAAGCTGGCTGTCAGCTGGCTCTATAAAAGAAAAGCAGGCACCACAGCTAGCCAGTGCTTAGCTGACGCTGGCACCGCGATGCGATGTCAGTTAACAGTCACAATGTAATCTCGCGGGAAGCTGGCTGTTAACTGCCTCTATAAAAGAAAGGCAGGCACCATAGCTAGCCAGTGCTTAGCTGACGCTCGCACCGCGATGTGATGCCAGTTAAAAGTCATAATGTAATCTCGCGGGAAGCTGGCTGTTAGCTGGCTCTATAAAAGAAAAGCAAGCACCATAGCTAGCCAGTGTTAGCTGACGCTGGCACCGCGAAGTGATGTGATTTAACAGTCACAATGTAACCTCACGGGAAGCTGTCTGTTAGCTGGCTCTATAAAAGAAAAGCAAACACCATACCTAACCATTGTTAAGGTGACGCTGGCACCGCGATGCGATGTCAGTTAACAGTCACAATGTAATCTCGCGGGAAGCTGGCTGTTAACTGCCTCTATAAAAGAAAGGCAGGCACCATAGCTAGCCAGTGCTTAGCTGACGCTCGCACCGCGATGTGATGTGATTTAACAGTCATAATGTAATCTAGCGGGAAGCTGGCTGTTAGTTGGCTATATAAAAGAAAAGCAGGCACCCTGCCCGGTCAGTGCTT